>NC_062966.1:4758409-4767677 GCF_023119035.1 Salvia hispanica | reverse complement strand
GTTAATAGTGTTCCATATAAGATTACTCCCAACAATTGGCCTTACTGAAACAAAAGAAAACATGTACCTATACTCTTAGGGGCCGTTTGGTAGCTATGTTTCACTTAGATAAGAGATTAATCTGGGTTTATTTGTGTGTTTGGTAGTTATGTTACCAAATATAGTAGCCGGTGTTTTATTTCTGGCCCGCACAAAGCCCACTGAAAATCTTATGTTTTAGTCATATTTGTAACTACCCAAAATCCTATGTTATTTATCATGAAAGCCTAGTTAAGTTAGCAAAATACAATTTTACCCATCAAAATTTCTAACCCATCAATTTTACTTAGTTGTTGTATTGAAGGACGTCATTTTCCTATTAAATCATATTAAGAATTTTGTTGATGTCAATTTGTTGTTCTAATTATATTACTTTGTTATTTTATTTACATTATATTATATTATAATATTCTCATTATATTACTTTATGTTCTCATTATATTACTTTACATTAAATCGTATTATATTCTCATTATATTACTTTATTTACATTATATTATATTATACTTATAATTACGTAATACTCGAAGGCAATTGCTTTTGTTTGAAGGCATAGATATGCTTTTGTTGTTCAATCCACAAACGCTTTAAACTTCAAAAAATTGAACATATAAAATTTGGTACTTGATAAAATATTTTCATATAGAATTTATCCAAAATAATAATTGATTATTCATAAAATTTGTCCAAAATTATTAATGCTCACAAAAATAGAATACCAAAATAAATATAAGTTTTTTGATATAAAGATGCTAATTTTTGTAAGGAGTTTAGCTTGAAAGATGTTAATTTTAAACAAAACGATTTTATAGGAATTATTAGGGCAAAATGATGATAGTTTAGTAATTAACTTAAACTAATGAGGATAGTTTTGACAATCATAATTTTAATCCTTACTTGTGACTTATTGTACCAAACACTACAATAAGATAACTCACAATTATCTTAATCTACCAAACACCCAATATATGTAAATTAACTAATCGAAACTATAATTACTATCATAATGGTATCATGTCTAGTCGAAACATGACATAGCTACCAAACGAGCCCTTATTTTAAAACATGCACACTCCCCAACCTTTTCTCTTAGTCAGCACTAAAACTAATACGAAGAATTAAACAACCAGATTATTACTCCCATTCCATACACATCTAGATGTACTAAAATTCTCCCATCCATCATATAATGAACAAAGAAATAACAATTAGAAAAAATTGTCCTACACAAATACTCCCAGCCCAACTCACGTACACACATGTATATTTATTAAACTCACATACTAAATTTCATTTTGAGTCCATTAGATAAATTAAAATAGCAGTAGCCCACAACTATTTAAGTACCCAACCCTTAATAAAAAGAAAAGCAGCCTATATACTCCCAATTCACACGTCTACTACATCCATCACAGTATACAAAAAAAAAACAAAATTTAAAAATTTGAACAAAGCTTTCAACATCACACGTGTGTATATATATATATATATATATATATATATATAGGGATGTGATCATATCATAACCCATATTTATGGTGATAACCTAATAATCCTCATTTTATGGACGAAAAATATCATTTTATGGAATAAAAGTATCATTTTATGCTTGCTGAAAAAATATCATTTTATCGTGTATAAATATCATTTTTAGTAAAAATGATACTTTTGACCCATAAAATGATAGGGTTATTAGGTTATCACATAAATATGAGTTATGATATGATCGCACCCATATATATATATATATATATATATATATATATATAGGGAGCACTAGGGCGCATCCTTAATTAGAGTGCTACCGTACATCCAACCACGTGCTGCCATGTGGCACGAAAAATGCAATATCAGTATATATAAAAATGCAATACACATTTGTGAAGTTGTTTATGCATTTCCGCAGATTGCATTTTAGTTATAGGAAAATTGCATTTTTTATTGTTAAGTTTTGCATTTTCACATAAATTGCATTTTATATTGTTAAGTTTTGCATTTTCACATATATAAATGCAATCCATATAGATATAAATGCAAATTAAACAGTCAATATCGAAAATGCAAAACTCAACAATAAAAAATGCAATCTGCATATAACAAAAATGCAATCTGTCGAAATTCAATTATAACTTTTACAAATGCATTACATTTTTCTTCATATAATATTGCATTTTTTGTGCCACGTGGCAGCACGTGATTGGATGTACGTTAGCACTTTAAAATTAGTTAGCATATTAGTACATCCCTATATATATATATATTCTTTCACCTCGGTCACCAACGTTTCTATTCTGTCCCTCTTTTTTTTTTTTTATTCAACCAACTTATTTAAATACAGAGTTACTCAAAGGAGTTGGGAAACTAAATCTTCTACTGCATTAAAAGATCGGGGCTTGAACATGGAAGGGTCTCTCAAAAGGTTTCTAAGTGTTGTATTATTTTCTGAGAGTGAGCTACTGTGACTGTGCAATCGTGCCATGAAATTGAAGAAAAGAAAATACCTTTGGGAGGAAGAAAGTTTGCACAGCAGAAGGTATTAACAAAATCACGCTCTCCCAATTTCTCCTTCCCACTGTAAATGTCGAATTATGGAATCAACAAACATGGAGGTTTTCGAATCCAATGGAAGGAGAAGAAATTACCTTCCCAGAAGAAGCAGAACTTGCAGAAGAGAAGGTATTGAAAAAAAGATCACAACTCTATGGGTTTCTCCTCCACACTGAGATTTCGAGAATTTTAATTATGGAATCGACCAATATGCAGATTTTAAATGTAATGGAATGAGAAGGAATTACCTTCATTGAAGGGAAGAAGACTGCAGTAACGATGGATTGCTGAGACTGTGGGAGGAGATGTATAAATAGAGTTAATAGGGAGTATTTGGTTGGAGATTTTTAAGGGGGGAAGGAGATATGGAGATAACCGTATGGTAGTGGAATTGGGAGAAATTATTTTGACCAAAATTTGACTGCGGAGTAGAATAATTAATTAATATTCTACTACTACGGAGTAGAATAAAAGGCTAGAATAAGCGAGATAAAAGTGATATGCCCAAATATTTGATTTAGAGTATTAATTAAATTGTGGTGTTTTCTTTAAATTACTTTGGTGTTAATCCAAGTACTTAGACGAATGCCTAATTTTCTCATCGATGATTCTCACGTCAAACTCGCCGACTACTTTCACCACATGATTGCCCAACAACGCTTCAAATCATTTAATATTTCCAAAAGCAACTAAATAAAACAAGGACGGTCTTTTATTCAAAGATCTCACGCTCGTTCTCAACACAAAACTCAACGTAAAAAGGTATTAAAAAAATCCGGGTGTTACAATAAAATCCGGGTGTTAAAAAAACTCAACGTACACAAGGAAGGGGTCATCTTCATTGGGACGGAGGGAGTAATATGGTCTATATAGATACATTATTTGTCACATAATAAGAGTCATATTTTGCAATTTCTGTCCATCCCATAATAAGAGTCTTATTTCAGTTTTACCATAAAGGCTTTATATTCCACCAACTTATTTCATTCACATTTTATTATAAATTAATATGTATATAAGTGAGATTCTCATTCAACTGACTTATTCAACTCACTTTTATTTATATTACTTAAAACTTGTGCCCAAATTAAGTAGGGCTTTTATTATCAGACAGAAAAAGTATTAATTTGTACAAATAAATAAAACTTGTGCCCAACTTAAGTAGGGCTTTTATTATCAGACAGAAAAAGTATTAATTTGTACAAATAAATTCATTAGTTGGTTTTATCTGTGAATACCTCTAGTTGCATGTATTGTAAAATTAAATTTTAGTGTGGTGGTGAAGAAAACAACTATCCTTTCTATACTAGTAAGATTTTTCCCACATTGTATGTGAAGCCATTTAAAGCTTGTACTACCAATCCTTATAAAGGTTGAACCATAGCACTCTTTATCATAAAATATTTTGAAAAGCGCAACAAACTATGGAACATGTTATTAGCACTATTCACAAAACTATTTATTCTATTCACAACTCTATTCATACTATTTACACCACTATCAATCATACTATTTGTAACACTATTCATTTTTACCTTTTTACTGTGTTCAACTTACTATGGAGGATAAAATCTATGGTGTTACGATATTATTAATAATAATATAGATTTAAATGAACTTAGTGCATTTCTTCACTTGTAGAGATATTATTCTGGTATTTATAAATATACATTTAATATCCATTTGAGCTATAATTATACCTAAACAATTATTGGATAACTTGTTGTATTTCATTGCACGTTAAATACTTCGCATATTTCTTTCTCACATTAGTACTTGGATATTATTATAAACCCAAAATGGATTTAAAGCAACAAAGACATATTTCCTATATTCCATAATAATATAGTCACTTCATTTTCTACACTCATTTAAAAAAATAATACTCCCTCCGTCTACGAATAAGAGTCCCGTTTTTTCATTTTTATCCGTCTACGAATAAGAGCCCTGGTTCATAATTACCATAAATGGTAAAGAGACCCCACATTCCACTAACTCATTCCACTCACATATTATTTAAAACTAATATATACAAGTGGGATCCCTATTCCACTAACTTTCTTCCACCCACTTTTCTTAACATTTCTTAAAACCCGCACCATTTAGAAATGAGACTCTTAATTGTGGACGGAGGAAGTAATAAATAGTTAAAGTGGATAAAAATTTATTCTTTTTTATTTATTTTACTCTTTTTTTACTTTAACTATTTATTATTATTTTTCTAAATGAAGAAATAATTAACTCTACTACTATCGTACTATCAATCAAAAAGGAGTTGTAATTTTTAGAATTACTCACTTAAATATACTATGCCAAACATTTAGAACATCAATTAGCAATAAATAAAGGCAGGATGTGACATTGAAATACATAAAATTGACTGATATTTATAATAGTATTAAACCAATGGTAAGTAAACAACCATATAAGTTTAGTGCTCCCCTGTCTCATAAAAAATAGAATGATTTTTTTTTAATTATTTTATTAAAAATGAAATACTATTTAAAATATAAATATTATAATTTATACTTTATTTTTTTTTACTTTACTTTCTCTCTATTTAACATACAAAATACTCTAGTCGTCCGACAAGAATATGCATTTTTTTTAGTCTATCACGCAAAAATATACACTTTCTAAATTTAGAAACATGTTTTTCTCTCTTAAGGTGAGACTCATTCTCTATTAACAATTTTAATTATTTTTTATTTCTACTTCTATCTTACTTTACCAATTATGTATTAAAATCTTTGTTATGTTAAAAGTGCATATTCTTATGAGACGGAACGTGTAATACATAAAATTCCGTATTGAAAAATAAATGTTTTATATTTAGTATGACAGAGGAGGTACACCCTCTGCCCCAACTAAGTTGAGTCGTATTACATTTTAGGATGTCCCAACTAAGCTGAGTCATTTCCTTTTTTGACAAAAAATAAACATCCAATCTCTCTTACTTCATTTCATTATCTACTTTACTCCATCGTAGTCTTTCCTATTTTCCAACACACTTTCACTTTTCGTGCCTAAAATTTTTAATTCAACTTAATTGGAAAGGATTTTTTTTTGGTTAATTGGCCTATGAATTACTTCCTCCATCCTGGCTAAGTAAGAAAGTTATCAGAAATAGAAATGTGTTATCTTAATTGTGACAAATTAAAAAAAAAAGTACGTCCTCTTGGAAGGGAGGGAATAATTAACATAGAGGAGATATCATCAAATTACCGTAAAAAAATACTCCCTCCGTCCCTGAAAATTTGTCACCTATTTCATTTTTCGTCCGTCCCTAAAAATTTGTCACCTTTCACTTTTACTATTTTTGATAGTAGGGACCTCATATTCCACTAACTCATTTCCACTCATATTTTATTATAAAAGTAATATATAAAAGTAGGACCCACATACCACCAACTTTTTCAACCTACTTTCTATTTACATTTTTTAAAACCTGTGCCGAGTCAAATGGTGATAAAATATGGGGGACGGAAGGAGTAACTACTACTCCCTCCGTCCCGGCTAAGATGACACATTGCTTAGCCGGCACGAGGTTTTAGGAGTTATTGGTTAAAGTGTTTAATTGGATAGAGAGAAGGTGGGTGTAAGTATTAAAGTAGAGAGATAAAGAAAGATGAATATTTTAATAGGAGTTAGAAAAAGTGGTTGAGTGTATTAATTGGAGAGAGAAAGTTACCAAAAAAGGAAATGTGTCATCTTAGTTGGGACAAACTAAAAAGGAAAACGTGTCATCTTAAGCGGGACGGAGGGAGCATGTGATATAAAAGTCTACGTCTGAAAAGTTAGATGTAGAAGATATCAAATCTACATTTATGTTAGTATATACCACTTGGGTAATGCAATCATGAATCAACTATTAGGGGTTCGACAATAGTGGAACAACCACATCTCAGCTATGAAAAAAATTTCGACGCCCAGTCATCATAATCTTGCTTCAGCTACAAAAAACTTGTCAAGTCATGCAACAACCACATTCTCACATTTTATTTAATTGTTGGTATATTTTAATTGGAATAGAACAGTGTTAATTGAACAAAAATAAATAGAATGGAATGAAATGAAAAAAATGAATGAGAATAGATAGTTTAAGATAAAAATTAAAATTGAAATATAAAAATAAAAATAAATTATTTCAATATCGTCGCGGCGCCCCTCCGGCTTGCAACAGACCGATGTGGCTGCGCCACGCAACACGGCGGCCGCCGCGGCTAGTCTATTGTGGTTACTCTTAGACATGGAGAAGTAGCAAGCCACTTAGATTCTTTGGAGAATCACATTTGTAAGATTCAATATCATAATTTAATATTAAATTATGTGATTATTTACGCAATTAAATGCTTATATGTGTTGTAGCATGGAGTTTAATCGATCCACATAATCACCTAAATAGATTATAATATGTGAATTTATTTAATATGCAATTTTCGTTGTGCAAACCCCAATACCTCATCCCATGCGCGTTGATACTCATCGTCGGAATCCACTTTCGGAGAGTGGATTTGAGAAAATTTTGAGATTTGAGATTGAAATGGAATGAAAAAAATGAATTGGGAATAAGCATTTTATAGATGAAAATTAAAGAATTAAAAAAAAATCGGAAAAGCATTGCCGCGGCGGTCTTGCGGCGGGCAATAGGCCACCGCGCACCATACGCCACCGTCGGGTACCCGGCGCTTCCATCCTCGCTGCGACGCTGCCTCGGCTTACAATAGGGCGTCATGACACATCTATTGTGGACACTCTAATAGTTTTTTTACTTTTTGTAAACGAATATTTTTAATTTGGGTTGAACATTTATTTCAAACCAAAAATACTAGAATATGAATGTAATGAGTAAGGGAAAATGAAGTCCATTTAAATAAAAAGTAAATATGGTTGTTGACGAATCAAAATGACAAATGTGGACATTATTTGGAGGATTGGAGTGTGTATTGCAGAAGATATTAAAGATGTACTCCACCGTTCCAGAAAGTTTGTCACATTTTTCTATTTTCGTCCGTTCCAAGTGTCACATTTTTCTATTTTACTACTTTGGTAGTGGACCTTATATTCCACTAACTCATTGCCACTCACATTTTATTATATAATTAATATATAAATGCAGAATTCACATTACACTGACTTTTTTAACTCAATTTCTATTATATTTTTTAAAACTCGTCTCCGATCAAAGTGTGACAAAAATTTATTGGGCAGAAGGAGTAGTGGTATAATGTTTTTCTAGGTGTGACATAAGCATTATAGTGCTTTTAGAATTTTGATTACTTAGGGTACTGCCTCCATCCCATTTGAGATTGCCCACATTTCTTATTTAGTTTATTCCATTTAAGAAGTCCATTTTTCCATATTTGAAAATAAATTCATCTCTCAGTCTCTCTTCTTTAAAACACTCAACTACATTTCCTTTCTCTACTTTACTTTAAACAATTTTACCTAAAATTCCATATCACTCAAGAATGTGGACATTTTAAGTGGGACGGAGGTAGTATTTATTTGTATTCATTTCGACTGTAATCTAAAGCCAATGCTTTAACAACCTGACATTTTAGGGTATAATAAATACGGCGATCGCTACCTAGGCGAACTTAAAAGCAACAAGAACATAGACTAGGGTTTCATTTAAAGGGATTTGATCAAGGTATTTAATGAACTATCAGCGCAATAAGTCAACGGCTTAATCAAGAAAAATAAATGAATAGATATCGTAAATTATGCTCAAAAGACAAGGGCTTAATATAATTCCAAAAATGCATTATGTCTCAATATTCTAAACCAAAAGGAATAAGTTCAAAAACAAACGATACTAAGTTTCATGTTTAGCGGAAGCAACCAAGAGAAAAGTGAAGTCATGTATGAAGACACAACCCCACTCAATGTTTCAAGACGATCATATTATCATTCAATTTATTTGCTCAACACCGCCAACCGCTCGTCGTCGCTCAACCTGCACATAGGGAAAACACATGCAGGGCTGAGTATTTTAAACATACTCAGTGAACTCATGCCAAAACATTTTTAGTAGATATGTCATCCTTACCATAGTGAACTCGAGTTTGCATTTATAAAAGAATATCATCGAGTATCACAAAATAATTTCCTAGACTAGCCAGTCAAACAATTCCTCCCGTTTTCTCAACAACCAACAATTCCATAGTGCGACGAAAGTGTGGCCACGCTATTCACCCACGAGACCGGCCGACTAGCAAGGACGGCTCCCGATCCCAACTGTGTACACTAGCCTGATAGGGTTTGCGGCCCTACTCAGACCCGAATTCGTTTTTATAGCCCTATAGCCTAATGGAGCGGACTCACAAACTAGGTATCAGGCACACAACATAACCAAAACAATTATAGGCAAGACATAACATTTTAATCCACCCTTATAACACTGTAATCAATATTTTGGTAATAAAAGAGTTTAGTAAATAAAGCCCACCTCGATTCCTTAGATCACAAGTATGTTCTTCCTCTTGCTATCACACCGAGAGCGCGAGTTAACACCTTTAATTTATGTGTATCACAAGTAAGTCTCAATCATCTACTCAAAAACATGCATGTTCCTAGCGTTTTCCCTTTTCCCATTAACTCGTTTTAATATCACCATTCAAAAATCAAGATATGATTATCGTATCTGTAACAGCCCGGCATTTCTAGGGTATAATAAATG
>NC_062966.1:4694121-4758309 GCF_023119035.1 Salvia hispanica | reverse complement strand
GTTTAAACTCCTTGTTTGGGAAAATTGAGCTTATGGAAATGTGACGATATTTATGTTATGAATCGCCAAGTTTGATAGTGTTATGCTATGGAGTGTTTTACATGAAAGAGGAAAGTTGATGTTAAAGTACGTTTTGAGTTATGAGTCAAAATTTTTACTTTAAAGTTGAAAGTGAGATGTTGAAATTTTGAGGAAAATATGAGAGTTTGAGAAAATTTTAGTTCCAAAAGTTTTGAATATAAATGTGAAATGCGAAAGTGTTTTGCTTTGGGATGTGAAAATGTTGTGTGTTATACTTGAGGTATGAATGACTTTAATTGTGATAGTTGTTGATATATGGGATGATGAAGTGTGTTGTGAACTTAGAGTGCCTAAGATGTAGGCTTAGTTGGCCACGCGAACTGTATTTCTAATTTTAAAACTCACCTATCGCTTTCCCAAGCGATGAAAACGAACGATAATGGAAACTGGGGCGAAATTTCTAAATTATCGAGAAATGAGACGAGAGGTTCGAGATAGCTGATGGAGGCCGGTGGACCATGAAACTTTTTTCCATTTCTTGGAAGTACGCGAAACTTTGGAGCAAACTATGTGCGAACCATTTTATCTCTAGTTGGATAGTTACTATTTTCTATCGTTTTCTATGAACGATAAG
Organism: Salvia hispanica; assembly: GCF_023119035.1. Taxonomy (NCBI): domain Eukaryota; kingdom Viridiplantae; phylum Streptophyta; class Magnoliopsida; order Lamiales; family Lamiaceae; genus Salvia; species Salvia hispanica. Next base: position 4,757,654 of record NC_062966.1, on the reverse strand, counting down.
GAGCAAAAGAATACGAGAAAGATTTTAAGAAAATGAGGATAGAGAAGATGAAATGAAGCTTCGAACACGAAAGAGGGTGCGAGACAAGAAGAGCTGATGCTAAACAACGTAGCTATGCAATGACGATAGATCGTGCTAGCGTTTTAAATTAGTATAGTTAATCTTGCGAAATTTCCTAAAAGTAGCGACACGGTGGAGAGACGGCCTTTATAACATGCAAAGAAGCACGAGGATGATTAAAATGTTTTATGAGAAAGATGTTTACAACATGCCAAGAATATTATGAAGATATGGCTTTCGACTGACTACAATTATTTTGTTGTAATGACGTGGTGAATATCAAATCGGAATCACGGTTTCTTAGAACGATGTTACAATGTTCGGTCTCAGAAAGATGAACGAGGGAGTGTGACCTTCGTAGCTAGAATGAATGATTTTAATCAACAGTACTTACTTGGTTTCTAAGATATTCTTTTTGAAGCCGATTCTAAGAAATTCTTTTTTTAGCCTTTCGATTAACGGTGAGCCCTTGTCCATTTAAGACCCTGTTTGACTCACACCTTGTAAGTAATTCCCATTATTTCTTTTTCCTATGTCAAGTCATGACTCACTTTCAATTCTAGAAAATTGGGTTCTTGCCTTTGTAACTTTGGACATCTTGATTGAGTAGTCTCTTTGATTCATCTTTCATATGGATAATATTTTGACATTATTATGCTTCCATCATTGAACTTCATTCCTAAAGTTGTTTGCAGTTATAATCTTCAGTATGATCACCTCTCCCAGACATGTTTCTTCAAAGGATGGAATATTCTTCTTGAAACTCTTGTTCACCTTTTTATTTCGTAACTATATATGTGGCAAGTTCTTTCATGTTGAGGTGAAATTACTTTTAGCTCCGTTTCACAATGTATATTGTTTCATGCTCAGTGATTTTTCTTTATGCAACACCAAACTAAGCCTATCATGTTCTCTTCTTCCGTAGCGGGTTTGATCTAGTTGTTTTTCTGAAAAGTTCCATTCACTTTGAGTTGCCTTTAACAAACCCGTGAATCCATTGATGTGAATTCATTACTCTTGTGATTTCGTTGAACCATGATCAATGTTGCTTAGTGGAAATTGCTTATGTTTCTAAATCCTCTTACAACTTATCATTTTCAGGCTTTGACATTTGAACCATAATTTATTGACGGCTGGATCTTTCGAATTTGATCAAACAATTGAATCATTTTATTTGGCAGCCTGATATGGAAATTGAGATTGGTGATGAGATTAAGAAGAGTTGAGCTAGAAATGTTGTTCTTGTTTTCCTTGATTAATTTTGGAGTGTTTCCGATTAAAGACAGTTTCAATAGTGATTCTTCAAGTTGAAACTAGTTTCTATCCAAGTAAGACTGTTTGATCAATTTTTGAGTTCTTGATACTAGACTCTAGTGAAAGGATGAAGTTGAGCTTTTCAAATTTTTACGAGAAATAAGTTTCTATAGTATATACGTGTAGCAATTGTAAGGGATCTAACATTATGTGATATACGTTGATGACAGGACTCGAGAAAGAAATATGTAAGGAACATAATATATACCAAATAACCTTTTTATGCCATGGGAAATCTACATAAGTGATTGATCGTTGATATGTGAATAACGAATGAGAGGCGATGATTTCCGAACACTGCTATGCAAGGATGTTGTAGAATAAATATATATATAATTTGAGCACCCTTATAGGTCATGCTTACAAACATATGTCGTCAACAAAAGAGATTTATCCGAGGTGCGAAGTAGAACTAACAAGTGGAAGAGACTACCGAGAGAAGAATCACATGCAAGGACCACCACTCCATTATAGAAGCATAACATTGTAAATATATGTATAAGAACTAGCGCAAGAGAAAGGAAAAGGAAGTTCTACGGCCAAGAGCAATGAAGCCTACACCCGTATTTGAGTAATGTCGAAAAGTCGAGGCTATCCTAGATTGGAAAGTACGAGGGTGAAAATAAATTTATACACCATGAATATAAGGAATATTTTTATGAATTAGAAGATGAGATGGGAGAGAGATAAAAGAAACTTTTCAAAGGACGTAAGCAAATTTCGGGACGAATTTTTTGTTAAGATGAGTAGATTGTAACACCCCAACTTTTCTATCTTTTTATTTGTTCTCGAAGATGTCGTTTGTTCTTTTAAGCCCAAGTTCTTTATACGTTAGAGGGACTCGATTTACGAACAATGGAAAATATGCGAATGGAAACTGAAGGAATAAGATATGCGACATAGACGATGAAAAATAGATTTGCTTTTGGGCCAAATAATGAAGTCATGTGAGATGAGAAAGCTCAAAATAAATTCCTTGCAGCCCAATTTTACTTCAAATCTTTTCACCTCCCAACATCACACGGTTTCACCAACATCCCTGAAAAATCTCCAACCAAAATCTGTCAACTCCGTATATTTGCTTCAACTGCACAATGCAGTTTCCTCATTCCTTCAAAACAAAAGAAAAAGAGAGGCATAGAGAACACTGGGAATTCAACGTCCATTCTGTCTATTTCCTTTCTTTCACAAAGGTAATTTCTCTTCAATCACATGAATAGGAACCTCCATATTTTGATTCATAATATAAATTCATGAAATTTCAGCTGAGAAGAAGTAGTTAGAGTAAGAGAGTTAGAGAGCCGAGAGTCCTTCAAATTGTTTCCCTGCAAATTCTTTGCAACAAAGGTATAATTCTTTTCCTAAATTCCACTGAATATCACTCACGGTAGTACATCCATGGAATTTTGGTTCATCCTTGAATTTCTTGAAACTGTGGAATGATGTGTTTTGATAAAGATTTGATCTTTAATACTTGTGTAGCCTTTTATTTTACCTCCGACCCCAATTCCTAAAATCCCTTATCTGCCCATTAATAAGTGAAATCAAACAAATAGAACTTTTAATAAAAGTTTAGATTTGGGGGAAAAGGGGAGAGGGATTTACTAGGTGTGAAAAACGGCGTTGCCAAGGCCTGGGCGATCCGTCTTGGGAAAAGGAGGCCTCTCGGCTTCTTTTTTAAAAATTTATTAGTTTCGAACCCTTTCTTTTGTAATTTAGATTCTTACCCTTTTTGATTCCTTCTTGAAGTCCTAAAACCAAAAAATTCGAAAACGAGATATAACTTGTTTTTAAGGGGATCTGGTTTTTAAAACAAAAACTAAAATTTTAAAAACCATTCCCCCTTTTTCAGATGTGGAATCAAACCCCCCCGGGTTTCCCACCCCCCGGCCACCAATGCCATTTTCCCCCCTGGCATCCCCACGATGATCCCAAACCCCCGGTTTCCCCCAATTTTAACCCCAAAAACCCCCTTTGGTGCATCACTACCCGGGGCTCATTGGGGATCCACCTGGTGGGTCGGTTGGTTCCACATTTAGGGGTTTTCCTTGGACCCTTTAATGGATCGAGTTTTGGGGGCCCTTTTGGGGTCTCCCGAATGCTGGGACCCAAAACTCCGCCCGGCTGGGGGGGGCCTTCGGGTCTCATGCGAGGGGGAACCTTCGGGTTCGGCAGGTTCGCTCCTTGGGGCCCAAACGACCATGACGGGCTCTATGCCCAAACATGAATGGTGGGGGCCCATCCCCAACCATGTTGGGCTTTCGGGGCAACATGAATGGTTTTTCCCAAAGGCCGGGTGCGGCCCGTTTTTTCCCCTTTAATGATGTCACCCCCGGGGCCACCAAAATTTTGGAGGACTGATTCAAGAGGGGTACCAAAAGATGTTTTTTAACCGGAAAACAGGGAAACGAACTTCATCAGGGAGAACGAGCCCGCCCAAAAGTGATCAAGGAAAAGTGTTGAGGTCATGGGGGACTATAAAAGATGGCGAAAGGAGTTATCTTTGTAAAAATTTTATTCTAAGGGGCATTAGATGATTTTTGTACAATGTATACCCCCTTGTAACCACATAAAAAGAGATGTGGGAAAGCCTGAAAAAAAAAATATAGTATCGACAATGCCCCCGGTCAAAACATGTTGTAGTATAAAATTCATGGACTACAAAAAATTAAACCCCTAGAGGGGGTCATGGAACAAGTTCAAGAGTTCCAAAAAAACCCCCCGGACTCTTAAGGGGGGAAGGGTTTCCCCGACAATTTTGTGCGGTGCATACCATTGAGAAGCTTCCCCCCTTTTGGAAGGACTTCAAGCACTACCTAAAAGCACAAGCGAAAGAAGATGAGTCGAAGACTTGACCGTAAAGGGCCCGCTTTGGGGGGAGGGCGCAAGATCGATAAAAAGGCTGGGGCTTTAGCCCACTTGCCCTAAAGCCAACTTGTTGGAGGGGGGCGGACCCTCCAACAAACGCCCCCCCCAAATCGAAAAAGAAAAAGGGGAAAAGGGAAAACCAAAGAAATTTGAAGGGGTTTTCAAGTGTGGAAAAATTTGGCCACTTTGCCAAAATCCCGCAAGGAAAGAACCCGCCCCCCACGTCGTTGAAAAAGGGTTAAAAATTTTTGGAATGAAGATGACCTCTTCCGTGGTCACCAAAGGGAAGAAACATTGTTGAAAACAAGGGGGGCCGGTACATCGACCCCGGGCCTTTTTGTTTATGTTTGCTCCGAAAAACAAGTTTTATCCCCCCGTTAAAGGGGAAAGATCAACAGGGGGAATCAAGCACGCCCGGGCCCGGGGCATTGGCAATGGGGATACCATGATGACATCTGGGAGTCACGATCACTTTGAAGGATGTGCTACATGTCCCGGACATCCGCAAGAAACCTAGTGTAGATCAATACTGTTAATAAGGGGTTTAAATTGATTAAATGATAGGTTTGTTTTGTACAAGTTTGGGAAGCCCCTCAAAAGGTTATGTAACCGATGGACTTTTAAAGCTTAGTGTGGCTACGCCCCTTTGTTCCAAACCCTTTTTGGCAAAAATAATAATAAAGCTTTCCTTCCTCTTATTTGGAGTCTTAAATTTTGTGGTTTTGAGTTTGGGACATGTAAATTCAAAAAAAAAAATAAAAAGTTTTAGTAAATTTAGATTTACAAAAGGGAAATTTAAGTAAAACCCAAGACAAATGTGAAATATGTCTTGAGGAAAAAATGACTAAGTTACCTTTTTCCCCAAGTTGAACGAAAAAAAAAACCCCAAAATTTAAATTTCCCACACGGAAAAAAACCCCCAAATTTAAATTTCCCAAAATTTGGATGTTGGGGAATTTAAAGAGGGTTGAAAACTAGAGGTGGTAAAAATACTTTATCACTTTTATAGATGATTTCACAAGATATTGCTTTTTTATCTTTTTTAAAAAGTAAAAAATGAAGCAATCAAGCGTTCAAAAAATTTAAAAACCCAAGGAGAATCAAATTAGTTGTAAAAACAAAGCGGCCAAGTGATAGAGGAAAGGGAAATATGTACCCCTTTGAGGGGTTATGCAACGCAAGTGGGATAATTCATCAAAAAACCGTCCAAATCTCCACAATCTTTGGGGTAGCGGAACCCAAAAAAAAACTCTAAAAGAGATGATGAATGAAATTACTAAGTTGGGGTGGGGAGGCCATTTTGACAACCCAAATATATCCTAAACAAAAATTCCACTAAAGGAAAAAAAACATCACTCCTTATGAAGGGAAAAGGGAGGAAACCATCCTACAAATACCCCCAAAGGGGTGGGGGTGTTTGGCCAAAGGGGATGGTTTCCCCCCCCAAAAAGTTACAATTGGCCCCAAAAAAAACTTTTATCTTCATTGGATATGCACTTAACAAAAAAATGCATATGATTTGTTTTCCAAAACCAAATACGACTATTACAAAAAAAGGGAAAAACAATCGAGTCAAGGAATGCCGTATTTCTCGAAAATACATTTCCCTTTAAGGGCAAAGAAAAAAAGTCCCAAAACCAATTTCCAAAACGAAGGGGGAAAATGAGACCACTAGTTCTAAAAAAAGGTGGGAAACCACTAGTTCCAAATCCGGATGAAGAGGGTTAAATCGCGAAACGGGAGGCATGATCCAAGGGGATGCGGGATAAGACGGGTAGTAGTTGGGAACACCAAAAACATTTGGTCCCCCCTACATTGCATGTTGGATGAAGAGCCCTTCAAAAAAAGTAGCATTCATGGCCCAAAACGGGTTACATTGGAGAGAAAACCGTTAAAGGAAAAATTTACTAATTTTTCTAAACCACCGGTGTTGGTTGATTTGGCCCCAAGGTGCCAAAAATTTAGGGTGCAAATGAAAAAAAGAAAATTTAAAGGGCCCATGGAACAAGGGGGTAAGTATAAAGCCCGATTTGGAAATAAAGGGTTTTAAACAAAAGGGAAAAGGGCATGACTTTTTTCATACCTATTCACCGTAAGGGATTACATCTATCCAGTGCTTTCGCATTATTGCAAACCCCGGGGATTCATCAAATGGATGTTAAAACTGCGTTTTTTAAATGGTGAACTAGAGGATGAAATCTATATGGAACAACCCAAGGGTTTGTAGTGCCCGGACAAGAAAAAAAGGTATTTTAAAAAAGGTTAAGTCCCTCTAGGATTAAAACAAGGGCCTTGCCAAAAAGGATTTTAAATTTGATAATGTGATGTTATCAAATGGGTTTAAAATCAACGAATTTTGACCAAAATTTCTATATTAAGAGCACTAATAATGGGTACGTTATAGTGTTCTACGTTGGGTGACATGTTAATCATGGGGAGTACCACTCCCAAATGATTAACAAGACAAAAAGCCATGTTAAAGAGAAACTTTGGCAATGAAAGACATGGGTCGGGAAAAGTAATTCTTTTGGGAAAGAAAATTCTAAGAACATTTGAAAGGAATCATCTTAACCCAAAAACTCATTATGTTGAGAAGATATTGGGAAAAAATTCAATGCCTATGATGGCGTTTTTTGGGGAAGACTCCCAAAGGAAATCAATATTCACTTGAGCAAAAACAAGGGGCCCCCCCCAAAAACCAAGTAGAATATGCACGGGGCTTGGGGCATTATGTACTTAACTAATTGCACTGCCCGGGCATTGCTTGGGTGAACAATTTAGTCGCTACCTGGAAATGAGCAAAAAGCATTGGAGAGTTTTTTGTGGGTTTTTAGATATCTAAAAAATACTAAAATCATGGGCTACCCCCGAGAACTGAATTAAGGGTCCGTGATCCCCAATTGGGTATCCGACAATAAAAGGGCTACTTTCAACAAGTGGATACGTCTTTTCTATTGGGGGGGGTGTTGTCTCTTTGGGAAAACCACCCCAAAGCATGTATGCCCGTTAAATATGGAATGGGAAACCCTAGATTTTAAAGGTTTTAGAAGGAAATGGGAAAAACTTCCTTGAGGATATTCCGGGTTGGTGAAGCCGGGCCTCCGGTTTTTGATTCCCGTGATAGCCAAGGGCCCCTATTGGGGGGGCAACAATGGCTTTGGGGAATCGGGAAGTTCGACAACGACGTATTAAGTTGGAAAAACATTTGATCACAACAGGGTGATTACAAAATTTACTATGTGAAGTCAATAGATAATCCATTGGGTCCGCTAACCCAAAGGGGTTTAAAACGTGATCAAATGAATAAATTTTCTAGAGGGGGAAAGGGTTTGAAACCACAAACTAAAGAATTTCATAGTGGTAACCCCCAGAGGGAGATCCCAAGAACTTGGGTTAAAAAGGGGAAAAATAAGCTATGAGGTTGGGGAGAAACACTCATCGACATTTTATTCCCTGGGGGAAAAAGGGGTGTTTTGCCCCGTGGTGAGGATAAGTCTATGACCAAAAGATTTCTAAGGATCTCAAGGGGGATTAGCTCAAAAAAGACCCAGTAGGGGAAGATACTGAGGGAATCCCCCCATGTAAGTGGGGAAGTGTGGGCTTTTTCCAAAATTTAAAACTTATGAATCCCAAAGGGGGTGTCCAAGGCCGAAAGGACACAAAACGTGAGAACGGATGAGGTTGAGGGTGTTTAAGTGTTGCACACCAAAATTTTCTCTGCCGCCGTGGGGACTAGTTCAAAAAAGGCCTAGGGCCCCGGGATCCGAAGGGGTTTACTAAGGAAGGTTCAAAGGGTTTTAAAAACTACCTATCCTTATGCTTATATACCTCGGGGTTGAGCTTGTGTTCCCTTTTGCATTTTGGGTTTTTTACTCAGTGGGGGGTTGTTGGGAAACTATGTCCCGGGCAAAGGACTTTGACCAATTATAATTTCAACGGGCATTTAATTTTTAAAATTAAATGATATAAACCCTCTACGTTTGGAGTAGATGACCGTGGATATTTATTTTCTCAAAAACCGATTCCCTGAGTGAGAAATAATTGTTTAAAGTTGTGCAAAAATTCAAAAATTAAAGGGTAAGGGGGGATTGGGAAAATTAAGAGAGTTAATTATCCCCATTGAAAGTTTCCCAAACCCTTTTTAAACTAGTATTTAATAAGAAGGATTATTACATGTAAAATTATAAGGGGCTAAGATGGGAAAAAGTTTTTCCCGCCGCCAGCGCGCCGCCCCCCCGCCAAAACCCCAGGGCCCCGACTTTTGTAATTTAGATTCAGTTAGCTCTTGTATTCCTTCTTGTAAGTCCTAAAACCAAATAAGATGATGGCGACGGTGTGCAATAGAGAGAATCACGAATGTTGCAATCTGTCAATTTGAGAAAAGAGGGTGATGAGAATGTCAGTTTGGTTCCAATTTGAGAATAAGTAGAGGGAGAGCCGAGAGCGTGAGTTACAGAGAGAGTTCTGAGAGTGACAAAAAGAGAGAAGACGGATGCGTTTGAGCTGGGAGTATATTTTAATTCTTTTGTTTAATGGTTTGGACCATTTAAATTCCTTATAAATTTTGGGCCTTTTTGAATAGATATGTATTGGGTAGGGAGTATAGATGTGTTGGTGGCAGGGAGTTTATATGTTACTCTTTTAATTAGTTGTCTACTTTTAAATTCAAATAATGTGAAGTTGAATTGGGAATATGCTAATTTACAATGTGTTGGATATGGAGTAGCTACGTGTGTTGGTTGGGGTTATATAGATATTAAATTACTTTATTTAGGTGTAACTTTGTGGTTAGACTAAATTAATTCTTTAGTGGACTACCTTAGTTTAATTGTATGCTTGAGCCGGGGACAAGAATTGTTTTGGGCAGTTACGTGACGATGAATTAAATTAGAAAAATATGAGGATTTTATATATGTGTTTTCTCTACGAGAGAACGAGAGATATTTGAGCACACGCACTTAGGATGCATGCATCGCGGTTTTATTAATTTATTTTGCAAAATCTGATTTTTGCATACCATATTATTTCGAAAGGGTGAACTTTTGTCGTCGGTGAGGTTGGGAAAGGAAGTTGTTGAGGAGCTAAACTTTTGAGGTGGGCTTTCTTTTTAAATAAGGACTATGTCCTAAGTATGTTTATTTTTAAATGGTGCAAAATATGTTTGTCATGCCATATTTTTGTGTTGATGTGGGACCTATCTGAAGTGGCTTTTGCCATGTATGGTTAATCGAATTCGGGTCTGACTAGGGAGTGAGTCCTTATTTAGGCTGGTGTACACCCAGTAGATCGTGTGCTATCTCTTTGAATTGGCCGGTCTAGTGACTTGGAATGTGACCACATTCCTCGTCATGTAGTTCAGATATGGTATGGTGATGTTGATGATGTTGAGGTTGCTGGTGATGATGTTAGTGAAATGTTTTAGTGACTTGGGCCCTTTCAAAGTTGAAACCCCGAGGTCACTCGTTAATGGTATGATAAACAATTTTTTATAAAAATGTTTTCGGTGAGTCCACTGAGTGCATCAAGTACTCAACCCTGCATTTGTTTTAAAAAATGTGCAGGTTGAGCTGTGACGAGTGCGGTGGGTGTTGAGCATAAAAGTGAAGAAGATATTTATTAAATGTTTGGAATATGTTGTGTACACGACATTATTCCACTATTGAATGCTTCCGCTAAACAGTATTTCTTTTGAGTTCATTTATTGTTGTGATATTATTCCTTTGAGTTGTCAATTGTTGAGATGATACTCTGATCTTATTCGAGCTATTCCATTTATTTCGAGCTATGGTCGAGTTGTGTCTTTTTCCCCTTTCTTTCCCGCTTCTTTAACCCTCCCCTATTCGCGATCAACCGTGTTTTCTACCCTTAGAAAATGCGAGTGTGACAGATAGAGAGCTCGATAGACAGCGGCAGGTTTGGAATTACAACAGATCGGAGCGGAGAACGTGAGACGGAAGATGAAAGCAGCACGGCGACGGCTCTGTGCTGGCAGCAGCAACCACGGCACGATCTGCAACGAGTTTCGGAATCAAGAGCAGCAGCAGCTGCGAGGGCGACGGTGACTGAGAGAGAGAGAGAGGAGTAAAGCTGATCGGGGCATGATAAAAGCGGTATGTCCGAAATCGACGTCAGCTGCGCCGTTTCCGGTGAGATGAGGAAGAAAGAGGACGGGGCTGATCGTATCACGCCGGAGACAGCGAAAGAGAGAGGATGAGTATAAGTGGGAATTCTCCCAGTTTGATTTAGAGACAGAGAGTAGATGACGGTGGGGAGAAAAAAAGAAGAGATTTGGGGCTGCTCCTTATTTATTTTTGGGCCAACTAATAATTGGGCTTGTTGGGTATGTAAATTTTATTAGTTTGGGTCTGGAGTTGGAGTATATTATTAGTTGGGTTTGAAATTAAATACAAGAATGATTAAAGCTTCGGCAGAGTCAATAGATGGATGATTACGATGTTCTAAGATCACGGAAAAATTTCTGAACCTCCTAAGTAAGATCAAAGGGTAAGACTTGATATCCATAGGATACATGCTTTGTTTTAATTAAATGTTTTCTTCCTTAAACTCTAATTTTTGCGTATTATGTTCTTTCATTAAAAGGGTGAATTTTTGCAAGCTATTTGAGAAAGGAACGGAAAGACGAGTTGAGGATTTTTAAATAAGAGTTATGCCCTAAGTATATTTTTAAGTGAAAATATTGTGAATATTTGTCATGTCGTGTTTTGTTTTATCTATGAAACCTATCTGCTGTGGCTTTTGCCATCTATGGATAATCGAATTCGGGTATGACTAGGGAGTGAATCCCTACTCAGGCTAGTGTACTCCAATGGGGATCGTGAGCCGTCTTTTGGGTCGGCCGGTCTAGTGATATGGAATGTGGCCACATTCCTTTTCATCAATGGATCAGATATGGTAAACATCTATGGAAAAATGCCTGCAGTCGAATTTTACAATGGAAATGATTTAGTGTCTCGGGCATTTTTTAAAGTTAAAACCCGAGTGCACTCAATAGTGGCATGATAAATGCTTTTTATAAAATGTTTTTGGCATGAGTCCACTGAGTGCATCAAGTACTCAGCCCTGCATTTGTTTTAAAAATGTGCAGTTGAGCGGTGACGAGTGCGGTGGGTGTTGAACAGAGCTGGTGAAGATTTGTGTTTGCTTTTTAATGTTCCGAATATATTAAGTCTTCATACATAATATTATTCTTCTATTGAATGCTTCCGCTGAATATTGTTTCTTTTGAGTTCTGGAATTGTTAAGATAGTGTTCTTTTTGAGATGTTGTTTGTTGACATACTCTGATTTTATTCGAGTTATTCCCATTTATTCCGAGCCATGGCCGAGTTTTGTTGTTTCCCCCCTTCTTCCCCGCTTCTTTAACCCTCCCCTGGTCGTGATTCACCGTGTTTTCTATACTTAGAAAATGCAGTCGTGACAATAAACTTTTGAATAGATGTATTACACTTTTTATGTTATTCTTTCTCTTACTTTATTCTCTCTCCACTAAACTTACAATAACATAAAATATTATGCCGAATAAGAATTGCTTCAATTAAATTGAGAAGGAAGGAGTAAAAGATTAGTTTCTATTGGAAAGAAAAGATAAAACCCTTACACTCTAGAAGAGAGAGAATAAAAAAGAAAATAACAAAGAGCATTCACGGCCGAGGAATATAAATCAGCCTATAAATCAACTCATTATCGCCAACTTCCTTATTTCGCCGATGTTAACCGAATCATCGCCGACCACTGTGGGCGCGATTCGGCGATAAATCGGCGATAAATTTTTTTTTTAATTAATTTTTTTTTTAAATCTTTGTTTTTATTTGTAGTTTTTGTAGTTTTTTTTATTTGTAGTTTTTTTTAAATCTTTGTTTTTTTAAATCTTTATTTTTTTAAATCTTTGTTTTTTATAGTTTTTATTTGTAGTTTTTTTTAAATCTTTGTTTTTTTAAATTATTGGTTTTTTATGTTTTTTATTTGTAGTTTTTTTTTTCTCGTTGTATTATATTTTCCAATGATTAATACAACGATGAATTGTTCATTATAAATCTATTTATTAAACACATTTGTAGGGAAAATTAAACAATATTAAAAATGATGATGTAAAAATGAAATGTTGAGTTAGGGAGAAATAAGGGAGAAATAAGGGAGAAACCATTGGAGTAGTTGGCTAAAAGTTGGCTAAAAATTGGGGATAAATTTTGGTGATGATGTGGCGCTGATGTGGCAGGAGGAAGGAGTAAAAGATTAGTTTCTATTGGAAAGAAAAGATAAAACCCTTACACTCTAGAAGAGAGAGAATAAAAAAGAAAATAACAAAGAGCATTCACGGCCGAGGAATATAAATCAGCCTATAAATCAACTCATTTTCATTTTCCTCTTGCCATGTCAACATATTTATCACCCAGCCCAATTCCTCCAAAAATGTCCCACAATTCCACCCTACAAATCAACCCATTACCATTTTCCGCGTCACCACTATTTCTTTTCTGTTTTTTAATTGTTGGGGTTTATCAAATCAAATAAAATGCCAAATGAAGGCCAAACATTGAAAAAATAAAAATATGGAGTACTACTTAATTAAAATAAACAATAAAAAAACAGTATAAGGAAAAAAAATGAAAAAAATTAAAAAACACTGATAAAGGCGGGTAGAGTTGTCTCGTTCAAGCATCAGAATCCATTCCCAAATGTGACTTGGTATAGTTGAGGGGTTGAAGTGAGCCGAGATCTGGAGTTCTCGTCTTCTGCAATATTGAGTAGTTTGATGGTCTACAGCAGTGTTCTAGACAACGACGCCGTAGTAGCTGCTGTGAGGTCCCCCCACTCGGCCCAAGGCAAATCGGCTTGTGAGGCCCCGGTTAACTTGGTCTTCTCCTTCCACTTGGCTGCTTTATAGTCAAATAAAATTCATGAAATAAGAACACGTTTTATATTTATTTTGAAAATTTTAAATATTTCAACCATAATATTTGATTCCACTTTTGGGATAACATACAGTCCATCATAAGTATCAAATAGTTCAATCTTATGTAATTAAAACCTAAACCAAATTAACCTGCTGACCGAACTTTTTATTTATCGATATTTTTAAGTACTTAATGATATTAACAAATTTTACCAATATGTATCCAACAGTTTTCGTAGATTAGAATGGATTGCAAAGTATGTAGTAAAATTTGAGAAAATATTAAAAGTTTCGAATTTTTAATTATAGAGAAAATTAAAAAATTGTTTACTTATTTTATTTGTAATGCAGTATAGTGATTCAATTAATCATTATATTTATTTTATGGGATAGGAACAATAATATAGTACTACAAAAATGTACTCCCTGTTGCAAACGAACGAAGAATTGTTTGATTGTATTCCACCTTTAAATTCTCCTTCTCCTACTTGCTTGAAAACTTGCTCGTGAACGAGATTTTAAGCGTGGAAAATTGTGTTGTTGGAGCAAATTTATGTGTCGGATGTAGAAGTGCCCAAATCGAACCAGAATGGCAGTTAACTACCTGTTTGGGACTGCCGGTTTGTAACTTGTGATCCTGGTTCAGAATGGAGTGTAGAATGGGAACAGGCGGATAACCATTGGTTCAGAATCGCAGGTTCAAACAATTACTCGGAGGTTCAAATAATATTAAAATGTATATTTTAATTTAAAAATCAATTTGCACAAATAAATACATACTAGAATTTGATAATAGAGGATACTTATTTGTTGGGTATATGAATTCTAAAAAAATCGTTATTGATTGTTTCTCTTTTACAGAGACATCATTGAATATTTTATGTTTTAATTTCAACGTGGGATGAAATGTATTATATTTTCTTTTAGAATAACATGTTTAGATCATTCATTCATTTTTTTTTATTAATGTGGTATAATAAACTTTCTTTTGTCTCCCTCGTTTCATTATATTTTTCATCCTATTATTCATGTTTTCATCTTTATTTTTTTGCATAATTCTAAATAATAACATTACTTACTTGCTCCGTCCACGTAAAAAGTCTCATTTTGCAATTTTGGGATGTCCACAAAAATAATCTCATTTTTTAAAAATGGAATGTTTCTATATCATACTTTACCCACTTTTTCTCCTTCTCTCATACTTTACCTACGTTTTTTCCTTATCTCTCTTACTTTACCGATTTTTCTTCTTCGCTCTTAAAATTCGTGGCGTCCACAAATGGGACTATTTTTTTAGGCAGAACTTAAAAGGAGTATAATAGTTTAATTCAATTTGAATGTTACATGTCATAATTTGTATATTGATAGAACGTGAGCATGCACTAATTATTGGTTTTGAAATGTAGGTATATTGTTCTTTTTCTCAATGTATTGTTTGAAATATGCAATAAAGTAAAATAATATAGTAGTGATAAAAAAAGAGATTGAATAATATGATCGTTTACATTAGATTAATATGATTTGTATATTGGTAGACTAATATCATAGTGTGTACTTCTTTCGTTTCACGGAAGATGATTTTTTTTTTTAGTTTTTTAGAGCATCCACAATAGCTTTAGGCTAGCCACAAACTCCTATTGTCACATCATCAGTACTAAAATTCCTTCTGCCACATTATCAGGACAAGCAACCGGACAAGCCGCTAGCCTATGGCTAGCCACAACAATCAAAATTAAAAAAAAACAACTAAATTTTTCGTAAGGACACCAGCTCCTCGAAGTTGATCAAACGAATCATCTATTGTAGGCAGTCAATACGTGTTCTATAGTGTCATCTTATTTAGCTCTCTATAATTTATGAACATTCTCAGCGTTCCGTCGTTCTTCTTCAAAAATAGTATTAGTGCACCCCATGGTGGCACACTGAAATTTGATGAAACCCAGATCTTATAGTTCTTGCAGTTGCATCTTGAGTTCTTCCAACTTCTTTGTCATCATTTTGTATGTTGTCTTAGGCTTAGGGTTGATCTTGGTTCCAAGTCAATTGTGAACTATCTATCTCTATCGTCATTTTCACTTTCGGTCTACTTCATCAAGGTGTGCGCATATCATTAAATACTTCTTCCAACATTCCCTCCAATTTCTTCATATGCGAAAATTCTTATAATAATGATCCTAGCTCTCTACTTTGGTTGAGGAGGTGGGGGGCTACCACGCATAATCTCTTTCGATTGCTTTTCCTACTCGACATATCTCGTCTCGAACGTTTCTCTCTTTGTTGATGGTGTTACCTTGTTAACATCCCTTTTATTTTCTCCCAATTGTGTATTGTTAGCATTGATCTTTAAATTATACTCCTTCCTTAAGTTTAAACCGTTTTATTCATCATCCTCTTAATCGACCAACTAGTTTAAATGGATCTTTACCCCCGTACAAGACAATTGGCCCTATTCCCTAAATTTTTTTTTTTTAACATTTTTCCTTCTCCAATCTCATTATTCTATGTGCACAACCGACATTCAATTTTTTTACCCAATTCGTTCAAAGGGATTCGTAATCGAAATATTTCTTCTTTCTTTGATCTTTTCCGCTTAAGGTTTGGCATATCATTTGGGTTGTCTTTCTATAAAAACTTATTTCTTCGTGTATTTTAAAAGGATAAAGCCCTTTCATACGGTGTCACATCAATAATTTGGGAATATGTTATAAAGAATTAAAAATTTAAAATAAAACAGTCTTAACTTGGATATGGCCCAAATTTCAAATTATGACAACATTGCAAAAAACGTTTTTAAAATTTGGGAAAGGTTTCCCCAGAATCACTAAACGAAACAAGAATTACAATCTCAATTTTCGATTTTTGTTTTGAATCCCCGGTAACTTGTAACAATTGGTTTGGATCACCCTAAAAGAGTTTGAAATTTATTTCCCGGGGGCAAAAAGAACATGATAGGTTATGAATATAGGATGGAATCGAATTAAATCTAAATTTCCCCAGTAGGCTCCCCAACATGATAGTCGGTTGCCCAACCAAATTTGAAAGGTCGGGAATCAATGGATAATGATTCAAAATACAGGCCAAAATGTTTGTTGCATGGGGAATTTAAAAACCCAAAGGAAAAAAAAACCAACATAATCATGGTTCAACGGAAATCATTGTATAGAATAATGAGATAACATCAATAGGTACATAAGTTTGTGAAAGGCGGCCTAGTCATGGGGATTTTTGAGAAAATCAAGTGGATCAAATCGGTAAGGGAAGGTACGAAATGTGGGCCCTTTAAAAGTTTCGGGAAAAAAGAAAAGTTCTAATAGGGAAAACTTTACGTAGTGGAATGGCCCCGAAAAAATTTCATTTCTATAAGAAAAAACATGCCACATAAATGGTTGCAAAATGACAAAATTTTAAAAACGGTTTGAAAGTTTTAAAATTTTTATAAAAAACCAAGTAACTTTAGGAATTTTTTGAATGGCGAAGGCTCCAAGTTTCCAAAATTTTTCATGAATTGATCAAAGAAGGTTTCAACCAAACAAAATGTGTGAAATTATAAGGGGAAAACCCCAATTTCCAAAATGAAAATAGTCGTGACTAAAAGTAGAAAAAAAAATAATGGGCATCACGTACAAGTGTGAGTCAAACAAGGTGTTAAATAGACAAGAGCTCATGGGTTTTTGAAAAGGGCCGAAAAAAACTTCTTAGAATCAGTAAATCTTTAAATTTATTAAAAAAGGGTTTATTCCCCCCTATTAAAATTACTTCCCTGGTTTTATCTCTGCCGAAACAAAATTTCATCGTTCTAAGAAACCGTGGATTCCAAATTGAGATTCTTGGGGTTTTTAAACCCAAAAACAATGGTCATATTCCCTATCTTTAATATTCTTTCCCCCAAAATTAAAAACTTAAATTTTCTTTTAAAACAAAGTAATTATACTCCCGCTCTCAACAAAATCAAAAAGGGCCTATTGTTATTTGTTTGCATACAAAGTTCATAGTGTCATACTTCCATTCTATCAACAAATTCGCAATATACCTCATACTTCACTGTCCATACTCTATTAATTAAATCGGTGCGCATATATTTATACATCTCAAGACAAAACAACGTCATACTTCTCATTCACTTCAAGATCTCATTTCCCAAAAGAAACGAACTAGAATGCTTTCATTTAAAATTCAAAGATTTCTAAAATTTTCAACAATTTTCCTCAACATAAATATTTTCCTCAACCAAATTTTCCTCAGGTTGAGCGCGACGATTGGATGTTGAGCCATTGACACTTTAAAATTTTTATTTATTAATTTATTTTGATCTAAGGATACAAATCTAGATCAAGACAGAAAGAAGACTCTTGGGTCCAGAGCGAAAAGAAAAAATTGCTCTGATACCACTTTGTCACGCCCGCATTTTCTAACGATAGAAAATGCGGTTGATCGCGACTATGGGAGGATTAAAGAAGCGGGGAAGAAAGGGGGAACACACATCTTTGACCAAAATATTTAAATAACTGAAATAACTTGAAAAACGACGTAGTATCATCTCACCAAGGTACTAATTCTAAGGAAATAAAAACTAGAAAGTAAAATTTTTTGAAAAGAGTTAGGTTCTCAATACTAAAACAATTCTAAAGAAAAGACACTTAGCGGAAGCGTTCAAGACACGAAAAATGCCGAGTATGAAGACACGACATATCCAACAATACTAAGCCAAACATAAATAATCCATGAATTCTGCTCAACATCCTCCACGCCCGTCGTCGCTCAATCTGCACATTAAGAAAAACAAATATGCAGGGCTGAGTATTTGATGCACTCAGTGGACACATGCCAAATCACTTTGTCAAGCTATAACAAGTGACCTTGGGGGTTTTAATTGAAAAAAACCTAAGTCACTAAAAGCATTTTCACATAAAATTCGGTTGCACCATTTTCCATCCACATCACCATCATCATATCTGAACATAAATTCGGTTGCACCATTTTCCAAGTCACTAGACCGGCCAACTCCAAAGAGATAGCACACGATCTACTGGGTGTACACTAGTCCGAGCAGGGTTTGCAGCCCTACTAGGACCCGAATTCGTTAACAATACATGGCATAGCCACTTCAGATAGGTTCATTCAAATACAAAACATGGCGAGACAAACATTTTTCACCTCCTTTCACATAGTAAAAATATTTGGGATATAGTCCTTATTTAAAACGAAAGCCCACCTCACAAGCTTACTCCTCAATCACCTCCTATTCCAACCGCAATCAACGTACACAAGCTCACCCTTTTTGAAATAACATGATATGCAAAAATCAGACTTTGTAAAATAAATTAATTTACAATGCATACATCCTAAATGTGCGCTCAAAATTCCTTTTATCTTATCTTAGAAAAATCACATGTCTCAAGCCCGTTCCAAAACAACTTGAAAATTAAAAACTCCGAATCATCAATTAACCAAAACAGCATCAACAAAATTATACTCCCAATCCATTACAGAATGAGTAAAGTCAAAACTAGAAGAATTTAATATAAATGCTCTTAACCCAAACTCACGTAAATGCACTACATAAAAATAATTAAAAAAGTCAGTAGCTAAAAAAATATGCTCCCAGCACCACCCACGTCTCTCTCTGAACTCTACTTTAATTCAAATTATTAAAAGAAGAAAACAAAAGTTAATAGTATTCCTATATAAGATTACTCCCAACAATTGGCCTTACTGAAACAAAAGAAAACATGTACCTATACTCTTAGGGGCCGTTTGGTAGCTATGTTTCACTTAGATAAGAGATTAATCTGGGTTTATTTGTGTGTTTGGTAGTTATGTTACCAAATATAGTAGCCCGTGTTTTATTTCCGGCCCGCACAAAGCCCACTGAAAATCTTATGTTTTAGTCATATTTGTAACTACCCAAAATCCTATGTTATTTATCATGGAAGCCTAGTTAAGTTAGCAAAATACAATTTTACCCATCAAAATTTCTAACCCATCAATTTTACTTAGTTGTTGTATTGAAGGACGTCATTTTCCTATTAAATCATATTAAGAATTTTGTTGATGTCAATTTGTTGTTCTAATTATATTACTTTGTTATTTTATTTACATTATATTATATTATAATATTCTCATTATATTACTTTATGTTCTCATTATATTACTTTACATTAAATCGTATTATATTCTCATTTATTACTTTATTTACATTATATTATATTATACTTATAATTACGTAATACTCGAAGGCAATTGCTTTTGTTTTAAACATAGATATACGATGTTGTTCAATCCACAAACTCTTTAAACTTCAAAAAAATTGAACATATAAAATTTGGTACTTGATAAAATATTTTCATATAGAATTTATCCAAAATAATAATTGATTATTCATAAAATTTGTCCAAAATTATTAATGCTCACAAAAATAGAATACCAAAATAAATATAAGTTTTTTGATATAAAGATGCTAATTTTTGTAAGGAGTTTAGCTTGAAAGATGTTAATTTTAAACAAAACGATTTTATAGGAATTATTAGGGCAAAATGATGATAGTTTAGTAATTAACTTAAACTAATGAGGATAGTTTTGACAATCATAATTTTAATCCTTACTTGTGACTTATTGTACCAAACACTACAATAAGATAACTCACAATTATCTTAATCTACCAAACACCCAATATATGTAAATTAACTAATCGAAACTATAATTACTATCATAATGGTATCATGTCTAGTCGAAACATGACATAGCTACCAAACGAGCCCTTATTTTAAAACATGCACACTCCCCAACCTTTTCTCTTAGTCAGCACTAAAACTAATACGAAGAATTAAACAACCAGATTATTACTCCCATTCCATACACATCTAGATGTACTAAAATTCTCCCATCCATCATATAATGAACAAAGAAATAACAATTAGAAAAAATTGTCCTACACAAATACTCCCAGCCCAACTCACGTACACACATGTATATTTATTAAACTCACATACTAAATTTCATTTTGAGTCCATTAGATAAATTAAAATAGCAGTAGCCCACAACTATTTAAGTACCCAACCCTTAATAAAAAGAAAAGCAGCCTATATACTCCCAATTCACACGTCTACTACATCCATCACAGTATACAAAAAAAAAACAAAATTTAAAAATTTGAACAAAGCTTTCAACATCACACGTGTGTGTGTATATATATATATATATATATATATATATAGGGATGTGATCATATCATAACCCATATTTATGGTGATAACCTAATAATCCTCATTTTATGGACGAAAAATATCATTTTATGGAATAAAAGTATCATTTTATGCTTGCTGAAAAAATATCATTTTATCGTGTATAAATATCATTTTTAGTAAAAATGATACTTTTGACCCATAAAATGATAGGGTTATTAGGTTATCACATAAATATGAGTTATGATATGATCGCACCCATATATATATATATATATATATATATATATAGGGGAGCTTGTACTAGGGCGCATCCTTAATTAGAGTGCTAACGTACATCCAACCACGTGCTGCCATGTGGCACGAAAAATGCAATATTGTATATATAAAAATGCAATACACATTTGTGAAGTTGTTTATGCATTTCCGCAGATTGCATTTTAGTTATAGGAAAATTGCATTTTTTATTGTTAAGTTTTGCATTTTCACATAAATTGCATTTTATATTGTTAAGTTTTGCATTTTCACATATATAAATGCAATCCATATAGATATAAATGCAAATTAAACAGTCAATATCGAAAATGCAAAACTCAACAATAAAAAATGCAATCTGCATATAACAAAAATGCAATCTGTCGAAATTCAATTATAACTTTTACAAATGCATTACATTTTTCTTCATATAATATTGCATTTTTTGTGCCACGTGGCAGCACGTGATTGGATGTACGTTAGCACTTTAAAATTAGTTAGCATATTAGTACATCCCTATATATATATATATTCTTTCACCTCGGTCACCAACGTTTCTATTCTGTCCCTCTTTTTTTTTTTTTATTCAACCAACTTATTTAAATACAGAGTTACTCAAAGGAGTTGGGAAACTAAATCTTCTACTGCATTAAAGATCGGGGCTTGAACATGGAAGGGTCTCTCAAAAGGTTTCTAAGTGTTGTATTATTTTCTGAGAGTGAGCTACTGTGACTGTGCAATCGTGCCATGAAATTGAAGAAAAGAAAATACCTTTGGGAGGAAGAAAGTTTGCACAGCAGAAGGTATTAACAAAATCACGCTCTCCCAATTTCTCCTTCCCACTGTAAATGTCGAATTATGGAATCAACAAACATGGAGGTTTTCGAATCCAATGGAAGGAGAAGAAATTACCTTCCCAGAAGAAGCAGAACTTGCAGAAGAGAAGGTATTGAAAAAAAGATCACAACTCTATGGGTTTCTCCTCCACACTGAGATTTCGAGAATTTTAATTATGGAATCGACCAATATGCAGATTTTAAATGTAATGGAATGAGAAGGAATTACCTTCATTGAAGGGAAGAAGACTGCAGTAACGATGGATTGCTGAGACTGTGGGAGGAGATGTATAAATAGAGTTAATAGGGAGTATTTGGTTGGAGATTTTTAAGGGGGGAAGGAGATATGGAGATAACCGTATGGTAGTGGAATTGGGAGAAATTATTTTGACCAAAATTTGACTGCGGAGTAGAATAATTAATTAATATTCTACTACTACGGAGTAGAATAAAAGGCTAGAATAAGCGAGATAAAAGTGATATGCCCAAATATTTGATTTAGAGTATTAATTAAATTGTGGTGTTTTCTTTAAATTACTTTGGTGTTAATCCAAGTACTTAGACGAATGCCTAATTTTCTCATCGATGATTCTCACGTCAAACTCGCCGACTACTTTCACCACATGATTGCCCAACAACGCTTCAAATCATTTAATATTTCCAAAAGCAACTAAATAAAACAAGGACGGTCTTTTATTCAAAGATCTCACGCTCGTTCTCAACACAAAACTCAACGTAAAAAGGTATTAAAAAAATCCGGGTGTTACAATAAAATCCGGGTGTTAAAAAAACTCAACGTAAACAAGGAAGGGGTCATCTTCATTGGGACGGAGGGAGTAATATGGTCTATATAGATACATTATTTGTCACATAATAAGAGTCATATTTTGCAATTTCTGTCCATCCCATAATAAGAGTCTTATTTCAGTTTTACCATAAAGGCTTTATATTCCACCAACTTATTTCATTCACATTTTATTATAAATTAATATGTATATAAGTGAGATTCTCATTCAACTGACTTATTCAACTCACTTTTATTTATATTACTTAAAACTTGTGCCCAAATTAAGTAGGGCTTTTATTATCAGACAGAAAAAGTATTAATTTGTACAAATAAATAAAACTTGTGCCCAACTTAAGTAGGGCTTTTATTATCAGACAGAAAAAGTATTAATTTGTACAAATAAATTCATTAGTTGGTTTTATCTGTGAATACCTCTAGTTGCATGTATTGTAAAATTAAATTTTAGTGTGGTGGTGAAGAAAACAACTATCCTTTCTATACTAGTAAGATTTTTCCCACATTGTATGTGAAGCCATTTAAAGCTTGTACTACCAATCCTTATAAAGGTTGAACCATAGCACTCTTTATCATAAAATATTTTGAAAAGCGCAACAAACTATGGAACATGTTATTAGCACTATTCACAAAACTATTTATTCTATTCACAACTCTATTCATACTATTTACACCACTATCAATCATACTATTTGTAACACTATTCATTTTTACCTTTTTACTGTGTTCAACTTACTATGGAGGATAAAATCTATGGTGTTACGATATTATTAATAATAATATAGATTTAAATGAACTTAGTGCATTTCTTCACTTGTAGAGATATTATTCTGGTATTTATAAATATACATTTAATATCCATTTGAGCTATAATTATACCTAAACAATTATTGGATAACTTGTTGTATTTCATTGCACGTTAAATACTTCGCATATTTCTTTCTCACATTAGTACTTGGATATTATTATAAACCCAAAATGGATTTAAAGCAACAAAGACATATTTCCTATATTCCATAATAATATAGTCACTTCATTTTCTACACTCATTTAAAAAAATAATACTCCCTCCGTCTACGAATAAGAGTCCCGTTTTTTCATTTTTATCCGTCTACGAATAAGAGCCCTGGTTCATAATTACCATAAATGGTAAAGAGACCCCACATTCCACTAACTCATTCCACTCACATATCATTTAAAACTAATATATACAAGTGGGAACTAACTTTCTTCCACCCACTTTTCTTAACATTTCTTAAAACCCGCACCATTTAGAAATGAGACTCTTAATTGTGGACGGAGGAAGTAATAAATAGTTAAAGTGGATAAAAATTTATTCTTTTTTATTTATTTTACTCTTTTTTTACTTTAACTATTTATTATTATTTTTCTAAATGAAGAAATAATTAACTCTACTACTATCGTACTATCAATCAAAAAGGAGTTGTAATTTTTAGAATTACTCACTTAAATATACTATGCCAAACATTTAGAACATCAATTAGCAATAAATAAAGGCAGGATGTGACATTGAAATACATAAAATTGACTGATATTTATAATAGTATTAAACCAATGGTAAGTAAACAACCATATAAGTTTAGTGCTCCCCTGTCTCATAAAAAATAGAATGTTTTTTTTTTAATTATTTTATTAAAAATGAAATACTATTTAAAATATAAATATTATAATTTATACTTTATTTTTTTACTTTACTTTCTCTCTATTTAACATACAAAATACTCTAGTCGTCCGACAAGAATATGCATTTTTTTAGTCTATCACGCAAAAATATACACTTTCTAAATTTAAAAACATGTTTTTCTCTCTTAAGGTGAGACTCATTCTCTATTAACAACTTTAATTATTTTTTATTTCTACTTCTCCTACTTTTCGAATTATGTATTAAAATCTTTGTTATGTTAAAGTGCATATTCTTATGGGGACGAACGTGTAATACATAAAATTCGTATTGAAAAATAAATGTTTTATATTTAGTATGACGAGGTACACCCTCCAACTAAGTTGAGTCGTATTACATTTTAGGATGTCCCAACTAATGCTGAGTCATTTCTTTTGACAAAAAATAAACATCCAATCTCTCTTACTTCATTTCATTATCTACTTTACTCCATCGTAGTCTTTCCTATTTTCCAACACACTTTCACTTTTCGTGCCTAAAATTTTAATTCAACTTAATTGGAAAGGATTTTTTTGGTTAATTGGCCTATGAATTACTTCCTCCATCCTGCTAAGTAAGAAAGTTATCAAATAGAAATGTGTTATCTTAATTGTGACAAATTAAAAAAAAAGTACGTCCTCTTGGAAGGGGGGGAATAATTAACATAGAGGAGATATCATCAAATTACCAGTAAAAAATACTCCTCCGTCCCCGAAAATTTGTCACCTATTTCATTTTTGTCCGTCCTAAAAATTTGTCACCTTTCACTTTTACTATTTTTGATAATGACCTCATATTCCACTAACTCATTTCCACTCATATTTTATTATAAAAGTAATATATAAAAGTAGGGCCCACATACCACCAACTTTTCAACCTACTTTCTATTTACATTTTTAAAACCTTCGAGTCAAATGGTGATAAAATATGGGGACAAGGAGTAACTACTACTCCCTCAGTCCGCTAAGATGAAAATTGCTTAGCCTGACTGAGGTTTTAGGAGTTATTGGTTAAAGTGTTTAATTGGATAGAGAAGGTGGGTGTAAGTATTAAAGTAGAGAGATAAAGAAAGATGAATATTTTAATAGGAGTTAGAAAAAGTGGCTGAGTGTATTAATTGGAGAGAGAAAGTTACCAAAAGGAAATGTGTAATGCTTAGTTGGAACTAAAAAGGAAACGTGTAATCTTAAGCGGGACGGAG
The DNA here is from genome assembly GCF_023119035.1 of Salvia hispanica. Taxonomy (NCBI): domain Eukaryota; kingdom Viridiplantae; phylum Streptophyta; class Magnoliopsida; order Lamiales; family Lamiaceae; genus Salvia; species Salvia hispanica. The sequence continues at coordinate 4,732,543 of NC_062966.1, read as the reverse complement.
GGAGCATGTGATATAAAAGTCTACGTCTGAAAAGTTAGATGTAGAAGATATCAAATCTACATTTATGTTAGTATATACCACTTGGTAATGCAATCATGAATCAACTATTAGGGGTTCGACAATAGTGGAACAACCACATCTCAGCTATGAAAAAATTTCGACGCCCAGTCATCATAATCTTGCTTCAGCTACAAAAACTTGTCAAGTCATGCAACAACCACATTCTCACATTTTATTTAATTGTTGGTATATTTTAATTGAAATAGAACAGTGTTAATTGAACAAAAATAAATAGAATGGAATGAAATGAAAAAAATGAATGAGAATAGATAGTTTAAGATAAAAATTAAAATTGAAATATAAAAATAAAAATAAATTATTTCAATATCGTCGCGCCCCGGCTTGAAACAGACCGATGTGGCTGCGCCACGCACAGCGCGCCGCGCTAGTCTATTGTGGTTACTCTTAGACATGGAGAAGTAGCAAGCCACTTAGATTCTTTGGAGAATCACATTTGTAAGATTCAATATCATAATTTAATATTAAATTATGTGATTATTTACGCAATTAAATGCTTATATGTGTTGTAGCATGGAGTTTAATCGATCCACATAATCACCTAAATAGATTATAATATGTGAATTTATTTAATATGCAATTTTCGTTGTGCAAACCCCAATACCTCATCCCATGCGTTGATACTCATCGTCGAATCCACTTTCGGAGAGTGGATTTGAGAAAATTTTGAGATTTGAGATTGAAATGGAATGAAAAAATGAATTGGGAATAAGCATTTTATAGATGAAAATTAAAGAATTAAAAAAATCGGAAAAGCATTGCCGCGGCGGTCTTGCGCGGGCAATAGGCCACGCGCACCATACGCCACCGTCGGGTACCCGGCGCTTCCATCCTCGCGCGACGCTGCCTCGGCTTACAATAGGGCATCGTGGCACACCTATTGTGGACACTCTAATAGTTTTTTTACTTTTTGTAAACGAATATTTTTAATTTGGGTTGAACATTTATTTCAAACCAAAAATACTAGAATATGAATGTAATGAGTAAGGGAAAATGAAGTCCATTTAAATAAAAAGTAAATATGGTTGTTGACGAATCAAAATGACAAATGTGGACATTATTTGGAGGATTGGAGTGTGTATTGCGAGAAGATATTAAAGATGTACTCCACCGTTCAGAAAGTTTGTCACATTTTTCTATTTTCGTCCGTTCAAGTGTCACATTTTTCTATTTTACTACTTTGGTAGTGGACCTTATATTCCACTAACTCATTGCCACTCACATTTTATTATATAATTAATATATAAATGCAAATTCACATTACATCGACTTTTTTAACTCAATTTCTATTATATTTTTTAAAACTCGTCTCCGATCAAAGTGTGACAAAATTTATTGGCGAAGGAGTAGTGGTATAATGTTTTTCTAGGTGTGACATAAGCATTATAGTGCTTTTAGAATTTTGATTACTTAAGTCTTGCCTCCGTCCCATTTGAGATTGCCCACATTTCTTATTTAGTTTATTCCATTTAAGAAGTCCATTTTTCCATATTTGAAAATAAATTCATCTCTCAGTCTCTCTTCTTTAAAACACTCAACTACATTTCCTTTCTCTACTTTACTTTAAACAATTTTACCTAAAATTCCATATCACTCAAGAATGTGGACATTTTAAGTGGGACGGAGGTAGTATTTATTTGTATTCATTTCATGTAATCTAAAGCCAATGCTTTAACAACGACATTTTAGGGTATAATAAATACGGCGATCGCTACCTAGGCGAACTTAAAAGCAACAAGAACATAGACTAGGGTTTCATTTAAAGGGATTTGATCAAGGTATTTAATGAACTATCAGCGCAATAAGTCAACGGCTTAATCAAGAAAAATAAATGAATAGATATCGTAAATTATGCTCAAAAGACAAGGGCTTAATATAATTCCAAAAATGCATTATGTCTCAATATTCTAAACCAAAGGAATAAGTTCAAAAACAAACGATACTAAGTTTCATGTTTAGCGGAAGCAACAAGAGAAAAGTGAAGTCATGTATGAAGACACAACCCCACTCATGTTTCAAGACGATCATATTATCATTCAATTTATTTGCTCAACACCTTGACGCTCGTCGTCGCTCAACTTGCACATAGGAAAACACTGTAGGATTGAGTATTTTAAACATACTCAGTGAACTCATGCCAAAACATTTTTAGTAGATATGTCATCCTTACCATAGTGAACTCGAGTTTGCATTTATAAAAGAATATCATCGAGTATCACAAAATAATTTCCTAGACTAGCCGAGTCAAACAATTCCTCCCGTTTTCTCAACAACCAACAATTCCATGTGCGAAAGTGTGGCCACGCTATTCACCCACGAGACCGGCCGACTAGCAAGGACGGCTCCCGATCCACTGTGTACACTAGCTGATAGGTTTGCGGCCCTACTCGACCCGAATTCGTTTTTATAGCCCTATAGCCTAATGGAGCGGACTCACAAACTAGGTATCAGGCACACAACATAACCAAAACAATTATAGGCAAGACATAACATTTTAATCCACCCTTATAACACTGTAATCAATATTTTGGTAATAAAAGAGTTTAGTAAATAAAGCCCACCTCGATTCCTTAGATCACAAGTATGTTCTTCCTCTTGCTATCACACCGAGAGCGCGAGTTAACACCTTTAATTTATGTGTATCACAAGTAAGTCTCAATCATCTACTCAAAAACATGCATGTTCCTAGCGTTTTCCCTTTTCCCATTAACTCGTTTTAATATCACCATTCAAAAATCAAGATATGATTATCGTATCGTAATCACCGGCATTTCTAGGGTATAATAAATGCGCATGCTACTTTAGGCGAACTTAAAAACAACAAGAACATAGACTAGGGTTTCAATTAAAGAGATTTACCCTAGCAATTAATGAAGATCAAGGCAATAAGTCAACGGCTAACTTACGAGAATCAAGACTTAATAGATTAGGCTCAAAAGTCAAGGTTTAGCCTAATTCCAACAAAAGCAATAACTCCCCTCATTCCAAAACAAAGAATTTAGTTCACCATAACCAAAATAATAAGTTTTCCAAAAATATTCAGCGGAAGCATATCAAGAGAAAGCGGAGCCATGTATGAAGACACGACTACACTTATAGTTCCAAACATCCATTTTATTCGATTCAATCTTCTCAACACCACCGACCGCCCATCGCCGCTCAACTTGCACATGGGGAAAACACATGGGTGAGTATTTTAAACATACTCAGTGGACTCATGCCAAAACATTTTATAGTTATGCCACCTTACCATAGTGAACTCGAGGTTTTGCATTTATCATCGAGTGTCACAAAATATATATCATGGACGGCTAGTCAAATAATACCTCCCATTTTCTCATCAAACATCATTTCATAGTGCGACGAGTGTGGCCACACTTTTCGCCCACGAGATCGGCCAGCAAGGACGGCTCCCGATCCCACTGTACACAGCCTGGTAGGGTTTGCGGCCCATACTCAGACCCGAATTCGTTTAATCATAGCCACTGTAGCCTAATGGAGCGTACTCACAATCTAGGCATCAGGCACTCACAATATCCAAAATAATTTATAGGCATGGCATAACAGTTCAATCCACCCTTATTTCTCCAACATCATAAATTTGCATATAGAAGAGTTTAGAATAAAGCCCACCTCGAGTTTCTTTCGAGGTTCAACAAAAATGCACTTCTTCTTGATATCCCACCGGGAACGCGAGGCCCTATCACCTTTAGTTCGCTATTTTTCAAATAAGTCTCAAATCATGGATTAAAATTATGCGTGATCTCACGTTTCCCTTTTCCCTTCGATTATTTTCAAAATCAACAATCCAACTCAAAGTACGATTATCATATCGTTTTTATCACACAACAACTCCAGATTTATCATCAAATCGTGTCACGCATGAGTGCTTTTCTCCACACAACACACGCACACACACCACACACATGTGCACGCCTACCGAGGCATGCACATACACACACACTCTCGGCCACACACACACACACATGCATCCAATTTCACCGATTAATTTCCCCTTCACTCGTTCTAAATGCATGTGGACTCAGAAACACCGATTAATCGGTAGAAGAAGAGAAGATTAATAATAGAAGTACCTTTTCTTGCAAAAACAAGTCGGTAGAAACAAGTAGAATCTTGATTCTTCAATAAATTCTTGAATTGTAGCTTCAATTCTTCTCCAAAAGATGAAGAATTAATGGAGAAAGTAGAAGAAAAATTTGAGAGAGTGGGGAGAAAGAGATGTCGAGATTGAGGGAGAGTGGGGGACGGTTTCTGTAGTGCTAGGGTTTTGATTTCTCTCCTCTTATTTATAGAGTGCAAAATATACTCCAACAATTAAATAAATAAAGATTTGGGAGAGATTTGTTGGTTGTAGAGGCCGACAATTTGGAGAGAAATATTAGGGAATTCGAAATTCATGCTTATTTAATAGCATATGATTTAATTTGAATATTTTACGGAGTAGAATAAAATATCACGGAGCAAGAATATAATAAATAAAATACTCCCCAAGTATAGCCAAAAGTAGCGTGACTTTCCATTCCTTAGAAGGAATTAGATTTAAATTCTATTTAAATTAGGATATGGTAAGATCTTCTTAGATTTGGCAAGATATGCTAGGATATTTGAATTTATTTATGGAAGAGAATAAACAAGGGATCAAATAATATAATAAAAATTATCCCTTCTTCCATAATAACGGAATTTCGAAAATCCCCCTAGACCAAACATAGGTTTCGAAATTTTCATCAATTAAATAGGAATAATCGGACTTTTGATTTAATTTGGATAATTATCCCAAGCAATAATTAAATCCAAGAAAAATAGGATTTCTTTCCAATAAATAGGAGAGGGTCGAAAATTCCACATGATTAAATAATGCTCCTATTAAATTCTCACTCATCCCTTAGGATATTAATTCACCACAAATATTATTTCCTCCCACATCAAAATATCCACATTTTTCGAAATTCGCCTCCACTTCACATTTTCCAACGACTTTGACCATTCCACGACCACGTCATATTTTCCACAATGTTGACTATTCAACTCAATCTCAACTCAAAATCGTAATTAGGTCACATAGAATATTGCAATTTATCACTTATCAATTAATTTCACATATCATAGCATTAAAAGCATTTAATGCAAAATTTCCACGTCACAAAAATTAGGGTTCGAAAAAGCGGGGCGTTACAGTATCACTTTTATTCGCACAACAATTCCAGATCTATCATCAAATCGTGTCACGCATGAGTGTTTTTCACACACATCACACGCACACACACAACACACACGCACGCACACATGCATCCCATATTCATCAATTGTTTCCCCTTTCACTCAAATCTAAATGCATGAAGGCTCAAGAACACCGATTAATCGGTAGATGAAGAAAAGATCAATATAAAAATACCTTTTTCGATAGAACGAACGGTAGAAACAAAGTAATAGCCTTGATTCTTCAAATATTCTTGAGTTTCAACTTCAATTCTTCTCAAAAGATGAAGAAATCTTGGAGAAAAGTAGAAGAAAATTGAGAGAGAGTGGGAGAGAAGGGAGGGACGTGAGTTGGGGGTGTGGGGCGGTTTTTTTTGTGATCTAGGGTTTAGGTTTTGCCTCTTATTTATAGAGTGCAAGATATAATCTCATAATTAAATAAATAAAAGATTTGAGGAGATATGGGAGGAGTAGTTGGCGTGATTTTAGAGAGAAAATAGGGGAATTCGAATTTTATGCTATTTAATTAGCATATGATTAAATTTGGATATTTTACGGAGTAGAATAAAATATCACGGAGCAGAATTAAAAAAAAATTCTCCCACTAAGAATAGGGAATATGCGTGTAGTTTAGCTCCTTCCAAAAGGGATTTAATTAAATTCCTAATTAAATTAGGATATGGTAAGAGATATTTGAATTTATTTATGGAAGAGAATAAACAAGGGATCAAATAATATAATAAAATAATCTCTTCTCCCATAAATAGGAGATTTTTGAAAATCTCTTTGAAACAATCATAGGGGCCGAAAATTTCATGAAATAAATAAGGAATAATCGGACTTTGGATTTACTCTAAATAATTATCCCAAGCAATAATTAAATCCAAGAAAAATAGGATTCCTTTCCAATAAATAGGGGTGGTCAAAAATTCCAATTAAATAGTGATGCTCCTATTTTAATCTCACTCATCCCTTAGTAAAAATATTTCACCACAATATTATTTCACCCCGCACCAAAATATAATCACATCACAAAATCCACCATTCTAATTTCACCTCCACGTCATATTTTTCAACGACCTTGACCTTTCCACGGCCACGTCATATTTTCCACAATGTTGACTATTCAATAGCCACGTCACATAATCAACAAGTTTGACTATTTAACTCAATCTCAACTCCAAATTGCAATTAGGTCACAAAGAATCATACAATAAATAACTCATCAATTAATCCACATACTTCATAGCATTAAAAATATTTAATGCAAAAATTTTATATCTTGAAAAATTAGGGTTCGAAAAAGTGGGGTGTTACAAATGCTATGTGCAACGTTGCTCTCCTACACCAATTTCTATAGGAAGTAGTACAACGAAATTACTTTTGGGCAGGGGCGGAGGGAGGGTGGGGCCAGGGGGGCCCATGGTCCCCCCACTAATTCTAAAAAAACCTAGTGGTATTTTAGTAATTTTGCATTAATTATAATTTATAATATATATTATTAAAAATAGGTTTAAGCAAAAATTATACGAATTGTTTCCTTTCAGCAAAATTTATATGAATCATTTCCTTTTAATTTAGCTTTCTCCTTTTGCCGTATTATAAGTGTAATCTGAATTCTCCTTCTGCCATTCTATAACTCTGTAATCTGAAATTTGGTTATCTAGAACTAGGTATATTTCAAAACTTAAATATAATTCAATTAATTTTTCTACATATGTTGTTTCTTTGTTTGGCGGCAATAATTATGTAAATTGAGGCCTAAATAATCACATTTAAAGCTCTAAATCGGTACACATCAAATTCAAAGGGAGAGAAAGAAGATAAGCTTATGTAATTCAATGGCTATGGCGGTTCTGTCGTTGGAATTCTTTAACCCCAATCCTTTATTTGATGTGTATGTGTTAATAGTTTTATACTATTTTTATTAATTATTGTTCGTAACTACAACTTTTTAGATTTGAGCAGATTGTATATTTTGGTTACTCTTTATTGTTTTAGTTGTGCAGTATATAATATGAACTTTATCCTTTGTGTGTATAATTTATATTTTGCTATTCTTAGTATAGAAAATATTAAAAACTTTTCTCTACATTATTCTCTGTTACTTTACCATTTCTCCACTTTAACTATTTATTACTCCCTCTGTCCCATTGAAGATGACCCATTTTCCTTTTTGGTTTGTCCCAATCAAGATTACTCATTACTTAAAATGGAAACACCTTTATCTCTACTTTATTTCCTCTCTCTTACTTTACTCTCTCCTCTTACCACACAAAATATAATTGCATAAAATCCTGTGCCGCCCAAGGAAGGGGTCATCTTCCTTGGGACAGAGGGAGTATCATTTTTATAAAATAGGTGCAGAAACGGAAGTGTGACTCCTAATGGGGGACGGGGGGAGTATTTTTTCAATGGTTTATTTATTAGTTAAGTTGTCATTGATCTTACCTGTTGCTGTTGCATCACTAGAAAGAGCCTTTTCAACAATGAAGATCATAAAGACTTCTCTACGTAATAGCATGGGAGACCAACTATTGAATGATTGCTTAGTTCCTTACATCGAAAAAGATGTGTTTGTTAAAGTTAATTACTAATGAAACTATTATGCAGCAATTTCAGAAGATGAAGAATAGAAGACAAATGTTATGATGTGATTACATTTAACTTTTACATTTTGAACCTTATAATTTAATTTATATATATATATTTTTTTAAGTTTAATTTTGGACCCCCCATGATAAAATTTCTGGCTCCGCCACTGCTTTTGGGTTTTCTTTATGCAAATAACATTAGAGTAATGAAAATATTTTCTTGTATGCGATACACATGATATTCCATCCGTAATTTATCCCTAATTTTTATTTTGTGCATTTCTAAAAATTTATCATCTTTCATTACTATTTTGGTAGTGGATCTCATTTTCCACTACCTCATTTTTCACTTACCTTTTTTTATATAAGAAATACTCTCCTCGTCCCATTAAAGATGACCGACTTTTCTTTTTAGTTTATCTCATTCAAGAGACACATTACTAAAAATAGAAACCCTTTATCTCTGCTTTATTCTCTCCACCTAACACACAAACTAAAATTGCATAAAATCTCGTGCCGCTTGAAGAATGAGTCATCTTATTTGGATCAGAAGGAGTTTATAAAAGTATGACTCGCTTGCCACTAATTTTTTTTCAACCTTATTCTGTTATATTTTTTAAAATCCGTGCTAAATTAATGGATGACAAATTATTAAGGATGGAGAGAGTAATAAAAATAAAAATCCTTTTCCATAGCAATTTGAAAACAAAGGAATTATGGTTTAATTCTTTGAGGCAAGTGTATGCTCAGGCAACACCCCACAGACTGTCTTTTTTCTTCTTCCAAGAGACTCCATATTTTCCACATACTGCCAATTTTAACACAAAATGGATGGATTTATATTCCCTCCGTCCCACTTAAGATGACACGTTTTCTTTTTTAGTTTGTCCCAACTAAGATGACACATTTCCTTTTTTAGAAACTTTCTCTCTCCAATTAATACACTCAACCACTTTATCTCCCTCTTATTAAAATATCATCTTTCTTTATCTCTCTACTTTAATACTTACACCCACCTTTTCTCTCTTTAATTAAACATTTTAACCAATAACTCCTAAAACCCCGTGCCGGCTAAGCAATATGTCATCTTAGCCGGGACGGAGGGAGTATATCTCTGCAAGAAACATAGTACTCCCTCCGTCCCGGAGTATTAGACTCACTTCTTTTGGGCACATGATTTAAGGAATTGGTATTTAAATAGTTAAAGTGGAGAGAGTAAAGTATGAGAGAGGGAAAAAGTAGGGGAGAGAAGAGAGAAAAAAGTAGGTGGAGAATAAAATAAGATAGATGTTTTTTATTAAAAAAGGAAATGAGTCTAATATGTTGAGACATCCCAAAAAGAAAAATTGGTATAATATTAGGACGGAGGGAGTACAATCTTCAATTTCGAAAATGGAAGTTTTCCTTTGTCCATTGGGCATTAATAGAAGATCTTGTACAAAGCTAGCAAATCAGTCACATCCAACTGCACACTGTAAAGGAATCAAGTAATATAGCTGATATGGGGAGTCTTTTCTGACCAAGACAAACAAGATAATCGGCTGTATATAAACAGCATTCTTAAAAGAATAAAATATATTCCAACCAATACATTATTATACTTGGCACGAGGTTTTCGGAGATATTATTTTGTATGTCAGAAGGAGAAAGAAAATAATATGTTTATATTAATGTGAGAGAATTTTTTTTAGAAAAAAGAAATGTGACATCTTTTATGGGATAAACTAAAAAGGAAAGTGCGGCATCTATTATGGAACGAATGGAGTACTTATATAGTAAAATAAATAAATAAATGTGTAACCAAATTTAAACTGCCGTACACTGTCGATAGAAACAAGATTATTAATAAAATTATTTCCCCCCAAAAATTGAACAAAGTATGTGACAGAGATTAGAATGTGTTAATTCTACAAGTAGCAAAATGAAGTGAAGCCAATACTCCATTTGTTACTGAACAATTCCCAACAATCTTTAAGGAGTGTAAACGACAGTTTTTAATTTGGGTTGAGCATTGATTTTGATAAAAAAAAAAAAAAAATTGCATATGTGGATGGATCAAAATGACGAATACGGACATTATTTGGTGGATGGAGTGTGTATTACAAAAGATACTTAAATTTTGATTAGCTGAGTATGCACTCTTTTGTCCTATAGAAGATTGATCCACTTTTCTTTTTTGTTTGTCACAATCAAGATGATCCATTATCTCTATTTTATTTTCTCTCTCTTACTCTACTCTCTCCATTTAATACACAAAATAGTATCTGGATAAAATCCCGTACAATCCAATAAATGAATCATCTTCCTTAGTACGAAGGAAGTATTTGTATTCATTTCGATAGGAATCTACAATCAATGCTATGTGCAACGTTGCACTCTTACACCAATTTTTAAAGGAAGCACGCAATTAATTACTTTTGGATTTTCTTATGCAAACAACATTAGAGTAATGAAAAAAGAATTTTCTATTCTCTTTGTCTCAATAAATATGAAAATTTTTATTTTTCAACACGGGATATTATATCGAATTGTTTTATGAGATGAAAAAGAGAGAGTGAAATAAGAGAGAGAAAAATAGAGATAATGTTATTTCTATTTTAGGGAACGTTTCTTTTTTAATGGGACAAATGGAGTATGCTAGTACTTCCTCTGTCCCATTCAAATGTCAACATTTTCTTTTTAGTTTGTTTTATTTTAGATGTTCACTTTCTATATTTGGAAATAAATCTCTCTCTCCTTAGTAAAATATTCAACTATTTTTTTCACTCTATTTTACTCCACCTAACAAGTACTCCCTCCGTCCCATAATAGATGTCATACTTGGGGATTGGCACGAGAGTTTAGGAGGTATTGTTTTGTGTGTTAAGTGAAAAGAGAAAATAATATATTTATATTAATGTGAAAGGGAACTTTTTCTAAAAAGGAAAATGTGACATCTTTTATGGGACAAACTGAAAAAGAAAATGTGACATCTATTATGGGATGGATGGAGTACTATAATCTCGTATTACTCAAGAATGTGAACATATGAAGTGGGACTGGAGAAGTAATACAAATAGAAATCCTTTTCCATAACAATTTGAGAACAAAGGAAATTATGGTTTAATTCCTGGAGGCTAAGCGTAGGATCATACAAATCAATCTATTTCATCTTCCAATAGAAGCCATTTGAGATGTTATCAAGCCAATTTTAACACAAAATTTGTCACTTATTTCTATTTTCGTCCGTTTTTAAAAATATGTCACATTTTTGTTTTACCATTTTTGATAATGGACCCCACATTGTACTAACTCATTCTCACTCACATTTTTTATAAAACTAATACTCCCTTCGTCCCAAGATAAGTGAGCACAAACTTTTCGGTACGAGATTTAAGGAAATGGGATTTTGTTAGTAAAGTGGAAAGTAAATAAAGTAAGAGAGTTAATAAAGTAGAGAGAAAAAGTAAGAGAGAGAATACCAAAAAAAAAATGACTCACTTTTCTTGGGACGTCCAATAAAGGAACGTGAGTCGCTTATCTTGGGACGGACGGAGTATATAAAAGTAGAACCCACACGCCACTAACTTTTTCAACCCACTTTCTATTACATTTCTTAATACCAGTGTCGGATCAAATAACCACAAATTACAAGGGATGGAGGAAATAGTAAATCTCCCAAAAATTGACAAAAAGTACTAAGTGTAGAGAAGAAATTAATATTGGCAGCAAAGAGACTAAATTAACATAGGCAGCAAAGAGACTACAAGAAACAACCAAACTTCAATTTCCAAACTGGAAGATTTCCTTTGTCCTTGGACATTAATTGAAGATCATGTACAATGCAGCAATGCTGGCAATCAGTCACATTAACTGCACACTGAAAAGGAATCAAGTAAGAAATGTGGAAGTCCTTTCTACCAAGACACACAATTATTGGCTTATGTATATGCCACCAAGAGAAATCACAAAGGAAAAAGAAAGAGCTCGATTTCAATCCTCAATTCAATATCAAGCATACAATTTTCAATTTCAAGCGTATATTCGTATACTACTGGATAATATAGTACTGTTTCCATCCCAAAAAAGATGATCTATTCCTTGAATGGCACGAACTATATTTTGTGTGTAAAATAAAAAAGAAATTAAATCATTTTTAATGGGACGAAGAGAATAGTTCAAAGAAAACCAAGAGTTAGTTAGTAAGACCAAAATCCATATATGCCAATAGCTCAAACCATGTTACAAAGAAAGAAAAACCAGCCTGCAGGGGCTTAGCGCAGTTGGTTCCGAGGGAGCAGATATTGCTACAAGGAGCTGAGTTCAAATACCACTACTGGCGTGTGGGAGCTTCCATCTCTCAGGCACAAATGTGAGGCTTTGGGAGATGGGCTCCTGTCAAGACAGTGGGTTGAAGGCCTCCTCTCTAACGGGCCGCGGTGTACCCTGATTGAACCCCCTCACAAACTGTCGGGCCGGGGTGTAGGGGCGGCCAGAGTGACCGCATCACCTTTTTTCTACAATAAAGAAAAACCAAACAACCCCTAGTCCTTTATGGTAGTAGTACCAATAGCAAGGTTTTTATTCTTTTTTAGATCTGCCAAAATCCAAATAATGTACTAATAATTTTCTGCCCATTCAACATGTAGCTTGATTTATAGTACTCCCTCCGTCCCCACAAAAGACATCATACTTGTGAGACGGTACGAAATTTTAAAAGGTTGTATTTTGTGTGTTAGGTAGAATGAGAAAATATAATATTTATACTATTGTGAGAGAGAATTTTTTTCTAAAAATAGAAATGTGACATCTTTAAAGGGACAAACTAAAAATGAAATAAGACATCTTTTATGGGACGGAGAGAGTTCTAATTTTGTAAATAGAATGAAGCACTTAGTTTAGTTAGGGTTTTTGAATCAAGTTTTCACTCAACGCGAGAGTTTTTCGCTTCAATTGATTTAATGGTGGATCTTAGTGATATAAGTTGTAAATAAATTGATTTATATGAATAATAAGTTTGGGAGAACTTTCCATAATGGAGATGAAATAATTTTGTGGGACGGACCAAAACGAAAAATGTCCTTATTTTTATGGGACGGATGGAGTACCATTTTTTGTAGTGGATCTCACATTCCACTACCTCAATAGCATCCACAATAATGAAGATGACCACTTTCCTTTTTAGAGCATCCACAATAGCGGCTAGCCCACCGGCTAGCCGATTCGCGTCGCTAGCCGAACTATTGGAATCGGCCAGCGCAAAATCAGCGAAGAAATCGGCGTGGGCTAGCCGATTTGAGGGCGCTGGCCGATGCGCTAGACGCCATTGTGGCGTGCCGATAGGCCAGCGCTATTTTTTTAATTTTTTTTTTTTGAAAAAATATATAAACGCGATTTTAGTTTCATTTTATCCGGTTGCATTTTTTTTAAATAGGCACACAGACGACGGGTTAAACCCAATACAAAATTAAGACCTAAAACAGAAACATGTCATAGCATCGGGGCGGTGGCAAACTATAACGGATTCAAGGTATACTAACATTTTTTAATGTATTTTTTTTAATAAATTAGCGAGGAGTAGAGTGGGGCGGTGGCTCGTGTGTGGAAGCCCGGATTTTTTTTATTATGTAATTTTTTTTATTTTTAGTTAATGTACTCTTTTTATTTAAATAAAATTAAAGAATTTTTCCCGTATATGTGTCGTAAATTTAATTCCGTAATTTAATCGTAAATTTTATTCCATAAATGTAGTTGTTTTTTAATTATTTTTATTGCGGCTGGCCTAAGGCTAGCCTATTTGAATAAAATGCTGATGTGGCAGGTGGATTTTTAGTGCTGATGACGTGGCAGGGGGAGAGAGTGGCTGACCTATTCTTATTGTGGATGCTATTAGTTTGTCTCACTCAAGATAACCCATTTACTAAAAATAGAAACCCCTTTATCTATATATTTTTCCCTTATTTCTTACTTTATTCTCTCTACCTAACACATAAAATAAGTGGGAGATTGTTAGAGTTTGTATACTAGAAAATATTTTGAGTATAAGTGGGAGATTGTTAGAGTTTGTATACTATAAATCACGTTTCGAGTGATTGAATACCGTAAAACTCTTATTTTATTTTCCAAGGAATAAAACAGATTATTTTTGTCATAATGTTGTTATGTTTTACATTTAATGGATGTTAATGCATGTTTAAATGTATAAGTTAACTTAACAAAACCTACGTCTTTGTTTTAGTAGACCGGTTGTGAGCGGCGTCCACTTTAAGGTAACACGGTCAGTCCTAAACAAAGAAAAAGAAGAATTTCACGACCTAGATGGAATTAGAGTATCCATCGTGAAAGGTTGCAATGTCAGTCCGCATATTTCTAAGTCTTACTGAAATAAGATGACATTGGTGTGGTAAAGCACTGAACGGATCAATGTATGTAGGTTATCATTGAGCATACGGTATTGATTATGCATTACTTTGACTTATCAAATGGTGCGGGTTTTTCGTAACCCAATAATCCTGATATATTGGGTAGTGGTGATTAATATCTAGCGGTGCTAGGATTGCTATTATATTGAATCGTGCGTGAGGTGAGTCTCGTTTGATAATGTCCTCAAGAGGTGCGCGAAACAAGGTTTTATTATTCGGAACCTAGCTAGTTGGAGTTTGATTACTCTATGAATAATAAATAAGTGTTTCATGCTAAGTCCACTCTTGGATTTAAAAAGAAATTAATTAATTAAGTCCATAGCAGACATTAATTAATTAATGGACATTTTTATCTTAAGCGCGAGAAATGAAAGTTAAAACGAAAACTCGGATTACTTATAATTTCGGATTTGGATGGGGAGAGTTCAATATTACTTCTGTAGTGGCTGCTCGTAATATTCCAATTAAAGCTTATATTAAATTGTGGGTTCAATTTAATTAGTAAAAAGTAAATTGGATGAGCCCATATCCAAAACCTGGGCCCAAAAGGAACTTAATATAAATAGCAGAATAAAGACAGAAAAATAACACAACACATTATTTTTCTCTAAAAATTTCGTCCCCCCCCCAATAGGAGTTGGGCGATTTTTCATTCTCCTCCGTGAAGTAGAATTTCTGTCTTCTTTATTTAAGTCCTAGTATTCCGGTGAGATCAGCCCACACTGATATTAGAGTACAGTTCGGGAACCAGAGAGAAGATCCGTGGTCTAGTATTCAAAGCGTCACATGGAGAAGTCGCTAGCCATCATCAGTTTTTTTAGAGAATTAATTAGGTATTATTTCTGCTCCGTAGAAAAGCATGTTAAGGTTTCAATATTCTTAAAGCATGATTAATTCAAGTTATGAGCAGATACATGTGAAAATTACGCGAATAGATTTTGTCTAAATAATCTGCTAAATAGATATGATTATTATGTGATTTATTTGTACGATTAATAATTATTAAATTATAATAATCCGACGGCTTGCTTCCACTGTTAGTATCTTCAAGTGTATACTCGGGCAACATTCCACAGACTGTCAAATCTTTTTCTTCTTCCAAGAGAATCAATATTTTCCAACATCCTGCCAATTTTAACACAAAAATGGATGGATTAGTACTCCTACTAAAAGTGGTGATGATAGTGGCAGCATAGTGACTGCAAGAAACAAACATGTTCAATTTCCAAAATGGAAGTTTACCTTTGTCCATTGGGCATCACTGCACACTGAAAAAGGATTAGCTGAAATGGGGAGTAATTCTTACCAAGACAAACAAGTTAATATGCTATGTATATAGCATACTTAAACGAGAAATAAAATACTACTATATCTGTCCTATTAAAAATAAAATATTTTTCTTTATGGGTAGTTTTATTAAAAATTAAATGATTTCAAAAATAAAAACAACATCATCTCTAATTTTTCATCTCTTTTACTTTTTTATCTTCTCAATAACTGACAAAATAAAACAACATAAAATCTCATGCATGTCAAAAAACAAATGTTCCATTTCTAATGGGACGGAGAGTGTATAAATCAACCAATAATAATTTATATAGTGAAATAAATAAAAAAATGTGTAACCAAATTTAAAATGCCGTACACTGACGTCGATAGAAACAAGAATTTTAATAAAATTATTTTCTCCAGAATATTGTGCTAAGTAGTATGTGACAAAAGATTAGAATGAGTAAAATCTATAAGTTGCAAAATGAAGTGAAGCAAATACTGTTACTGAACAATTCCTAACAATCTTTAAGGAGTGTAAACGGCAGTTTTTAATTTAGGTTGAGCATTGATTTTGATCCCAAAAATTACAAATGTGGATATTATTTTGTTGATGGATAAAAGTGACAAATGTGGACATTATTTGGTGGATGGAGTGTACACGTTGTGGATGGAGTGGATGGAGTGACAAATGTGGACACATGTGTATTACAAAAGATATTAAAATTTGATTAGTAGAGTGTTTATTTGCGTTCATTTCGACAGGATATACAATCAATGCTATGTGCAACGTTGCGCTCTTACACCAATTTTTAAAGGAATTACACAATTAATTACTTTTGGGTTTTCTTATGCAAATAACATTAGAATAATGAAAATAGAATCTTGTAAGCTAGTTAAAGTAGTTGTAATACAAATGGAAATCCTTTTCCATAGCAATTTGAGAACAAAGGAAATTATGGTTTAATTCTTGGAGGCATGTGTAGGTTCATGCAAAATCAATCTTTTTCATCTTCCATGAGAAGCCATATTCCCTTAGCGGCGAGTTGTTATCATGCCAATTTTAACACAAAAATTGATTAGTAAATCTCCCAAAAAATCGACAAAAAAGTACAAACTGTAGAGATGAAATTAATATTGGCAGCAAAGAGACTGCAAGAAACAACCAAAGTTCAAATACCAAAATGGAAGTTTTCCTTTGTCCATTGGACATTAATTGAAGATCATGTACAATCCTGGCAAATCAGTCACACCAACTGCACACAGTAAATTAATATAGCAGAAATGGGGTAGTCTTTTCTGACCATGACAAACAAGATAATCAGCTGTATATATATATATAGCCCCTACAGAAATCACAAAATCAAAAGGAAAGTGATAGAGCTGATTTTCAATCCTCAACCCAAGAGAAGAGTTCCCCAAAGCAAGGTACCAACAATTTTTAATACTCCCTCCGTCCCACATTTATAGTTACATTTAGTTAGGGCATGGATTTTAAGGAATTGATGGAGTGTGTAATTAATGAAGTGAGATGGTGGAGTGTGTAATAAATAAAGTGAGATGGAAGAGTGAAATGGTGGAGTGTGTAATAAATTAAGTGAGTTGGTTGAAGGTGGGTCCCTTGTTGACTTTTTGGTTTTTTATTTTTGTTTTGGTTTATTTTTGTGTTGATAATGACATTTGGGTGTAATTTTAGTGAATAATGGGGTAAAATTTTATGCCTAAATATGAAAAATTCCAAATGTGACTATAAATGTGGGACGGACTTTTATGGCAAAATGTGACTATAAAACTGGGACGAAGGGAGTATCAAACATAGGATATTCAGTTAAGCATAAGCATATAGACATAGTAATCTGGAGAAAATCTAAGTAGTATTTCCTCGTCTCATAATAGATCTCAAACTTTCATTTTTAGTATTTCAGTATCACATTCTTTTTTTTAAGAAAAAGTTTTTTCTCATATTAATATAAATGTATTATTTTATTTCTCCATTTATCATAAAAAATAACAAATCCTAAAATTACATATATTACCAAGTGTGCCAACATTAGATAGAATGAAGTAGTTAGATTAGTTAGGGTTTGTTGTAGAGAGGAAGGTATCTTACATTAGTTGTCCTTAACTTTCCACTCAGCGTGGGAGTGGAGTTTTTAGCTTCAATATTTCATGTTATTTTTAATAAAAACTAGTATCACGCCTGTGCTATGCACGGATTAATATATTTTTAAGATACTAATTTTTAATTTTAAATTAATTAAATAAAATTAGAATCAATATTAACAATCAACATTGAAGCATAATAAATTTCAAATAAATAACATAATATAATATTTAATCATTAAATCATGGAATATGAAGATAAAAATCTATCACAATAAAGAATTAAACACAATGGATAATTACTCATCATTTTTAAAACTTCTTTATAACATTAACTTTAAAATTAAAACCAATCTCATCATTATAAACTAAAACATTCAATTCTTCACAATTCGTCACTCTTCAACAGAACTCATGAGTAAAATAACTCGTTTGTCATCTATAAAGCCACCCGCCTCACCTAAACCTACAATAAAATAAGGAATAAAATCAATTTGCAATGCACAAAATCAATAATTAATATGTATTAAAACGATAGTCCGTAGAACAAAGCATAAGATGAGACCCATGAAAGTACACAATCGAACAATTCACACCACATGCATTCAATGAAAGGACAAAAAATATTTTATTTGGAATTCTAATCAAATGGTCAAACCAAATTTAATTTAAATGACATAGCCCTTCCACTCACTCCACTTAATCACACATAACATATTAAAACCTCCAATTCACTTCACTTAATCACATGTTATATTTAATTTGATAAAAATTTTAAAATTAAATGGCAATTAAATTTCCCCCCACATATCACATGATAAAGATGATACCAAGAGTGAATGAATGATGATTTTAGAAACTAAATTGTGTACCTCAGCCATATGTGAAACTGGGAGATGTTTACGTCTCCAAAGTGATCTTGCCGAGCCATTTGTTCATCAAGGCAAATAAAATATCCGTTTGAATCATCTCAATGAAAAAAAATGATAAAAATCTTAATGTACTTTACTCGAACAAAGATATGGATTCTTACGCAAAAAGTGTCGATGAGTAGGAACGGAAACTCCGAGTAACATTCCGCAAGAATATGTAAACCCTGGGAGCAGACAATGTATAGATAAATCCAGATTAATAATAGGTTTCCAGAGTATTTGCTAAATATTTGTGTAGATACTTGTTGCAAAAAGCCAAGAAGCAACCTAATCCTGGATTTCAACAATGAAAAAATCAATGAAACAAGAGGACGAACCAAGATATTTCTGTTTCCCAGGCTATTTAGAGTGTGATTTGGATTTGTTCCTCCCATTGATCCAACCAAAACAATCTATTTCACTCCAGCAGCTATAGCTGAGAAATACATTAGGAAACAGTTAACAAAACAAATGAAGCATAAGCACAGGCTGCACCAACATCTATTTGGTTCTTTTGCCCAATCCAATCAACCTAGAATCAAGAAAATGAGGCCAGATACACTAGTGGCTGGAACCATTAAAATCTAGTAGCAGTAAGAACAAGCAAAAACAGAAAACCTGTTTGAGAAATATTTAAGTGGATATAACTGATAAAATAAAAATAAATTAAATTGATTTTAAATTCTCGACTCTACTATCTAAATAACCGCTTTCCACTTTTCCCCTTAGCTTGTAATTACCACCCTAAATATATTTTAAATGTGGGTTGCGGTTACAAAATGTACCCACGATTACTCAATAAATTTAATGTGCCCCCAAAACTCTCCTTTCCTTTTATATATTGTATTGTATAGATTCCACAATTTTACACTTGTATATTTTCCCACGATTAGGAATTGGAGTTGGAATCAATACACGTTTACTGAAAAGTGAACACTTCCCCACTCCTTTATAAGTATAACCGCTTCTTCCGAATTAGCTTAACCCTCATTTTTTGCATTTACATTTACATTTTCATTTGCGTGGAAACTAAGTTGAAGTTCCACTCCTACTAAGGTAACTAACTCTATTTCTTCTAATCTACTCACTGTGTTATGATCAATTCGATTTATTCTTAACTACGTATCTCTATTCGTTTAATACGTAGTATAATTTTGAATTCTGAATAGGAACTTTCAAAGTTTCAATTCAAAAATCTTAGGTAGGTTTTGATTTTAATTTATACGGAGTATATGCTGTTGCAGTTAATATTCATACTATATTAGGACTAGAACTTGATTTTGTTTTGCTAACAAATCCTGTGAACAATGATATAATTCCATCAGCTTTGATTTTGATGTGTCATTTTTGTTAGCTTCTAATTAATGTTTTCAATCAAAATACAGTGATGAATGCTCTGGTAAATATTTGATATGAAACAAAAATCTGAAAAGTCGGTGTCAATTGGTAATATGGTTCATCAAAATGAGGTGTTCTTTAAGCATGAGATGGAGGAACTGAATGCAGCTACAGCTGAGGCAAAAGAGTATATGTGTCATTTTGATGCTAAGTTTCCTTATCTCAAACACTTGGGAGAATCCATGGATCAATATCCCCCTTTCAACTCTCATCATGCCTTTCCTCCTCACACTTGTGTTAATTCTAATGCAAGCAGTGGGAATGAAGCCGGTGGGACTGAAACCGTGTCAAAAGATGAAGATGAAGTTAGTCTTCAAGAGGAAAATGTTTGTGGAACTGAAACCATGTCGGATGATGCCACTGATGCTAGTGCCACATATTCACTCAAGTGTAAAGTTGAACAAGAAGACGGTGAGAATCACAAGAAATATATTAATTTGGAGATTGTGCCTCGTGAGCATCCTCAGGGAAATAAAGTGGTGGAAGCTCTAAAACTGTTCAAAGAGGAATATGCTAAACTCTTGCAGGAGCATGGGAGTGAGCCTGCAGGAGAAGAAGGCACTAATTTTCTGTATTATCGTGCATATAATTGTGTGAAGCAAAAGAAAATGAATTTCATCCCTGACAAGCCACCATATACCTGGCATTCAGATTGGTGATGAATTCTCCCTTAGGGCGGAACTTGCTGTTGTTGGTCTCAATTGCCATTTGATTTGTGGAATTTATTATGTGAAGGATAAGGAGGATGAGACACCATATGCTACTAGTGTTGTGGATTCCGGGCGATATGAGAATAAGGCTACACAACATGATATTCTGATATACTCTGGCCAAGGTGGGAATCCAAATATATCTGCCAATACTGCATCAGATCAAAAGCTGAAGAGAGGAAATCTTGCATTGGTTAATAGTATGGAAAAGGCGTTTCCGGTTAGAGTCATCCGTAAAAGAAAAGAAAATCGCAGATATGTGTATGTGTACGATGGCCTGTATAAGGTAAATAAGTACTGGGGAGAAAAAGACACTCAAAATTGTAAATTGGTTTACAAATTTGAATTGCAGAGGCTGCCAGGGCAACCTAGGATTCGTGTCATCGCAGATTGCTACAAACCATCACCAGGGAAGCGAAGGAATAATGTTAAAGGGAGAAAACAGGTCACAGGTATCTGCTTGCTAAATGATGTCTCACAAGGAAAAGAGAACTATAAAGTTCGTGCAAGGAATGGAGTGGACGATGATCGTCCACCACCTTTCACTTACACTACCAGCGTTGTTTACCGACATCTGGATTGGATTAGTGTGCCTGTTGGTTGTGATTGCGTGAATGGCTGCTCCAACTCTGTGCAATGCCCCTGTGTTAAGAAGAATGGAGGTGAGATTCCATATGGTGAAAAAGGCTTACTTATGGAACCATGGACTAATGGTACAGTCCATGAGTGTGGACCTTTATGCAAATGCCCCCCATCTTGTAAGAATAGAGTCAGCCAGCACGGTCCTAGTATCCAATTGGAGATTTTCAAGACCAAATCAATAGGTTGGGGGGTGAGATCCAGGAATTACATCATGCCTGGAAGTTTCATATGTGAATATATTGGGGAGATATTGAGTGAGTCTGAGGCCAACGAGGATGAATATCTGTTTGATATATATCATGGTGATGGTTTTTCTCTTGATGCTGCCAAGTGTGGTAATATTGGTAGATTTATTAACCACGGCTGTGACCCTAATGTGTTTCCTCAAGAGGTTTTGTATGATCATGATGACAAGAGAATGCCCCATATTATGTTTTTTGCACAAAAGCGAATCCCTCCTTGGCAGGAACTCATGTATGATTATAATTACATGAAGGTTCGTGATGGAAACATTAAGAGAAAGGCTTGCCATTGTGGTTCTCACAAATGCAAGGGCTGGCTGTAGTAGCCGCAGTTCAGGTACGAATCTTTATGAAGTTGGCTTTTGTTCTTTTAGAATTGGAAGTGTTTTATAAAATTTTGGAGAAAATCCATGCTCTACTATTAATATTATCGACAGCAACTGATGGACTTTGTTGCTTCAGAAAATGTTGAGCAGCAGCTTGAAGTGGAAGAGAAAATAGAGATTTTGGTATTGTGAAACTGTTGCTAGAGAACATGGAGAAAATCAATCCTTGTATTGTGTTCTTTGATTTTGGTTTGTATGAAGTATTTTGCACATTTTCATGCCATTTGATCTTGAAGGTTTTACACTCATTATTGTTGCATGAACAAATCCCCCATTTCATAGGGTTCTTGTGATTTCTTAAATTTACATAAATAGTAGTACTCTACTTTTTTTGGTTGTTGTAATACCCTGCATTGTCTTGAAGATGTGTCATTTGGGGTTATACTTACGTCCTTAAATGAAATAAAAACAATTACTCCTACTATAATAAAATCCCATATATAGCATTTTTCTCTAATCCGCTAACATGTTTGGGATCATCAGGCTTGGGAAGAGGATCGACTCTAAAAATGCTCAAATTTTGAGGCTCGAGGTTTACTAAATGCTCAAATTAAACGAGCTTGTGATACGTTTACAGCAACAAAGGAGATTGAACCGCTAAATTCAGAACCTGTTAATACTATAATTAAAGAGGAATTGAGCTACCAGTTATGAACCACACAAATCAAGCATGTTTCTGAATTCCATTTTGAATTATTTTGATGTAATTCTTAATTGTCCCTTTTGAAATACTTAAAATTATCCTATATGTAACTTTTTCTTCAAAATATGATTTTCTGGCTCCACCGGACGTAGACAACCCGTTGCTAAAATTAGGGTAACAAAACATTCATTAATTATACAGACCTACGAAACTAATCGGGATATTACTTTCAAGAAATTGCACACAGCTTCATATTGTATTACTCCCTCATCCCTGAAATTTTGTCACATCTTTTCATTTCTGTTCGTCCCATAAAATTTGTCACATTTCACTTTTTACCATTTTTGGTAGTATACTCCACTTTCCACTAACTTATTCCCACTTATATTTTATTACTCCATCCGTCTCATAGTAGATGTCACACTTGGGGATTGGCACACATGATTTTAGGAGATGTTGTTTTGTGCGTTAAGTGAAAGATAGAATAATATATTTATATTAATGTGAGAGGAAACTTTTTCTAAGAAAAGAAATGTGACATTTTTTGTGGGACAAACTAAAAAGAAAAGTGTGACATCTATTATGGGACGAAGGGAGTATAAAACTAATATTTTAAAAGGAGGACCTACACCCTACCAACTTTTTTAATCCACTTTCCATTACATTTCTTAAAATCCATGCCCGGTCAAACTGTGACAAAATCTGGGGGACGGAGGGAGGGAGTACTGACTACCTTCGTCCTTAAAATATACTCCCTTCGTCTCATTCTAAGTGAACCATTTTCCTTTTTGCATTGTTATCCTACTCTAAATGACACATTTCTTAAAATAAAAACTTCACTTTCTCTATTTTTTTCCCTCTCTCCATTTAATTCACAAAATAACACTACATGAAATGTCGTGCCGGAATAGAAATGTTCCGCTTAGAGTGAGACGGAGAGAGTAGAAACTTTTGAAAAGGCATGAGTTGCACAATTGAAAAAGTAAGAGATAATTCATAATTATTTGTGAAGTAAGAGAGAGGAATGTAGAAATGAGTACAGTAAGAAAGAGGAAGAGACTAATGTAGTATTATTCACGATATTATTTAAAAAGTTTTTATTTTAAAGAGTAGATCAAAATAAAAATAGTTTGTATTTTTAAGAGACTTATTTTTTATGACGACACAAAAGCTGCCTTTTCATACACACATGATTCCACACCAACACCAATAATTTGGCATAAAAGCATCACACACGATCCATGTGTCACACTACATATATAGTTAAACCATACACATTACTTATACTAGTCCATATTCAACCATGCTTGTTGTTGCCGCCACCACTTGATGGTGAATGGTCTTCGTCCGCACCACCGTTACCGCCTTTGTTTCCATTGCCACTCCCATAACCGCCTCCATGAGCGCCACCACTACCCGAACCATAACCATATCCGGTGCCTGAGCCAGACCCCGACCCAAACCCAAACCCGTTAGGAGACTTACCCGAGCCTGATCCGTAGCCCCACCCGGATGTCGGGCTGGAGCCCCACCCCCAACTATAGTCCCAACTCGGAGCGTGGGCTTCCCCGCTACCCCCACTGGAACTAGGCTCCAATGAGGCCGTGATCCTTCGTCTTCCTCCTTCGCCACAATACCTATGTGCCCAACAATTCATCGATGCTAAGAGAAATAAAATTATTGTAACATGGAGAATTGGCATTGTTGTACGCATTTTGAGCTGATTGGAGTTTATTCTATTCATATGACTTATGGTATTAGGCAAGCACTATATATATAGTGAAATATTAAATGGGACATATATTATTTGTGTAGAAAAAAGTGGACCCGTGAACACTAATAACTAATTCTGGGGGTGCACTTGCGAAAAAGGACTAGATTTCCCCCCACGATATATGTAATGTGTACTGCCACACATGATTTGCACCACCGCCTATTCTAGAAATTAATGTCCAAACCACAAATATAGAATTATATGGTCCCTTCAAGGAATAATATCTTGTTTTTTGATGTTGTAATTAGAGTGTAATTAAGATAAGTAGTAATCCCTCCGTCCCACAAAAGATGTCGCGCTTTCCTTTTTAGTTTGTCCCACAAAAGATGTCACATTTCTCTTTTTGGTAAAAGTTCTCTCTCACTTGAATATAAAAATTATATTTTCTCTCTCCATTCAACACACAAAACAAAACCCCCTAAAATCTCGTGCCGTCCCACAAGTGTGACATCTTTTATGGAACGGAGGGAGTACAACATAATGGAAGGTCAAAATGTAGCAAAAGATAGGACTAGCTAGTTGATTAAGAAAGAATGCTTGTTTTTCAGTTTTAATTATGCAAGAAACATGTATATATTCTTAAACCTCATGCATGTTATAATTAATTAATTAGAAGATTAGACAGTGTGGTTCGTGTGAAAGCAATATTAATTAACAAATTTTGTAATTTTACACATTCATATTTAAGTGGCTTGAATCTCCACTCTATCACGCAGGAAGAAAATTCTATTATATAAGTTTTACGTTTTTTTAAAATAAACTCTTATATAAAAGAAGAAATTACAAATAATATTAAGAGGGCTCAAAATCGGTACCTCATACAATAATGTCTAAGCTACGTTGGAATAAAATTAATGATTTACATGCAATATATGCCAATATAATAAATAAACATAAAACGGAAGTGTACAAAAATTCATGAAGTTATTTTATCGATTCTGAAATGAGGAATCATTTTCAAATGTAAATATTGTTTAAAAAATTTGTGTTTTTTTAGCAGGAATGAGATTTTATTAACATATTTATACATTGAACGTTGGGATCATAACTCCACATTTAGAGATCGAGTTTCTAACTTGACTGTAATCTTAATTTCAACAATAATAAAATTCAGATTTATTCAAAATGGCAGTAATTTGTCATATTTTTAAAGATGATCATTTGATCTAAAAAGTTATATTAATTTAATAAATCACCGAATCGGGTATTTAATAACTTGTTATCTTTACATAATTAAGTATACGTTGGACCATATTAATGTTTTATCCAGACGTATTAATAAAATACATTAAAAACTCAAATAAAATAAATGAAATAAGGACATGTTCTATATTTTCTTGAATAGTTTTAAATATTTCAACCATAATATTCCCTCCGTCCCTAAAACATACTACCTCTTTCCTTTTATGTCCCTAAAAATGACTCAAATTATTACTCAATGGTGACACGTAGAGATAATGACAATAAATAACAAATACATGACCATTGGAATACTCTCTATATTAGCGTGAGTTATTAACAAGGTCGACCCTTTGCTTTAAATATTTAGACCTTGTTGTCAAGGGGCTGGGATTCTCTCTTTCTTCTTCAATATCTTGCCGCCAAATTGTTTATTGCTTCACTGTGTAAACAAATGTACTGGATGTAAAATACTCTTTCTGTTACGTAGTAGTTGAGTCATTTTGCCATTTCGGTATGTTCCATAATAGTGGAATCATTTCCAATTTTAATAAAAATCAACACATTTCTTCTTTCTTACTTGAATATCTCTTACTTGAATATCTCTACTTTTTTCATTTCCTACTTTATTCTTTCTTTACTTAACTTACTTAACACAATTTTTCTTAAATCGCGTGCCGAAAAGAAACACATTCCCTACTATCGAATGGAGGAAGTAGTAAATATCATCTTGGTAAAAGCCTGTACATGTATAGCTTGCTCAAAAGAAATTTTATTTAAAGAATTGACATTCTAAAATCTACTCTTAACTATGCATTTAAAGATAACAAGATATATGTGTTACATTTATTTACATGGCACATACGCATCCTGAAATTCTCTTCCAACTTTCACTTGAGAATATCAATCTCGTGAAGATTCAAATCCAGAAATCAAGCAGACCCCACCAAACTAATAATTTTTCACAGGTGTCAGGACTAAAATAACCATCCATCTTCTTGGGTTGCCCAAAAAAACAAATCTGAATTAAATGAATTATTTTTGTTGAATTCCATCAAGGAATAGTTATCCCCTCCTCAGCAGCGAGCAAATAGAAGCTTAGAGTCCAGGAATTGATTCAAGATTGTACTTTTCAGAAGATGTAGTTCCATTCTCTTGGTTGTCAAGCGCATCCAGAGTTTGTAGATATGAGTAAGACGCGCTTCGGCCTGCTGGAGGCCCGGGACTGCTAATTCTGCTGGCAAGGAATCGACAAATCAGGCCCCTCAGGAAAGGACTTGCTCCAGGTAATACATTAATCCACCCATACACACGCAGAACAAAGCCACCTACAAAGTTGAGATACAGAATTAAGTATATTTGAATGCAAAACTCTTGATTTGTGACTTGGAAGCGCGGTACAGTCATTCGACAATACATGTGCAAGCATTTCGAGTTACCAGAAACTAATCACTACTTGTACTTGGCAACAATAAATAAATGTAAGAGCACTGAGGTAAGAGATGGTAATGGTGCACCAGGGTACACTTCCAGTCTTCATTCTTGATATCTGGCAGCAAACGGCGATTCACCAAAATGTACCAAAAAGATTCTCCAGCTCTTGGAAGAACATACAAGCCTAGTTCGCCACGTCTAGCTTTCTTCTCCAATAACACAGAAAGGGCAGATAGTCCTCCAGCAAGCCAATAAACTAGCTTGTGGTCCTTCAATGCCACTTTTCTATGCAAACATATTACTCCCCCTTTTTTTTTTTTGAGGAGATTAAATCAGTACAATTATATTTAGATGTATAGGCATAATAAACGTAGCAAGCAGAAAAACCACCTGAAAGATACCAACAAAAGCGGACAAGAAAGAAGTTGAACGAACAGAATTTGTAACAGCAGAATGACATGTACGAACTGGAGCATCCATGAACTGGGGAATGGGAATGTAAATGAAGAAAAATATAAGTATATATTAACCATTCTAAAAATTCAAAAAAAATGTTAGGATTCAACTACTTGATCTACACAACTAACCGAGCAAGAAATCGAAAGCACACCGAGGATCTAACGTGGTTCGGCAAGGTGCCTACGTCCACGGAGAAGTATTATGGAATTTATTGATCAAGTGTGAAAGAAGAAGAAGATGATGTCTCACTATTCAAGATGATGCGCTCTCAACTCTCTCTAAGCAAGAGCTTTCCTATCTATATTGAAAGTGATATTGTGCGTGTGTTACAACTTGAAAACAAAAAGGAATCATCTAGCTATATAAGAGAAGTTATAACCGAGCTAAACTCAACTCCCTTCCAGCTGTCCCAATCAGTTATAACTGATTCTTCCAACGGCTAGTTCCGAGCCTCTTGGTCTAGCTCACTTCCAGACCTCTCCTTTTCCCCAAGCCAATTGCTCCATCTTGATGAACCTCACGTTTGCATGGGCACACCACAACAAATCTCCACCTTGACCTTGCAAACATGATCAATATCTAACTCCCTTCTCATCCATTTACAGAGACTCATCATTCCACAACCTCCACTAAGTCCAAGCAATGTCTGAACTTAGAAATTGGCAGAGGCTTAGTCAACATATCAGAAGCATTATCTTCAATTGGAACCTTCACTACCTTAATCCTCCCATTCTGGATTTCATCCCTGATAAAGTGCCTCCTCACATCAATATGTTTGCTCCTCTCATGCAACATCTGATGTTTTGCCAAACATATTGCTGAGTTGCTGTCACAATTGATCCTTACTCCATCTAGATGAATGCCAAAATAATGAAGAATTCCTTGTAGCCATTTCCCTTCCTTTGCAGCCTCAGTCAGAGATATATACTCAGCTTCAGTTGTGGACAAAGCAACCACAGACTGCAAATTCGACTTCCAACTAATTGTTGTGCCATATAGTGTGAAGATCTAACCACTCTGAGATTTTCTATTATCCAAATTTGTTGCATAGTCTGAATCACAGAAACCTCCAGAATATCATTCCTTTCTGACCATGTTTTATCTCCAAACTTCAAACCAACATTGGCAGATCCTCTCAGATATTTCAAGATCCATTTTAAAGCATTCCAATGCTCTCTTCCTGGTTCAGCCATATACCTGCTGACTACACTAATTGCATGAGCCACATCTGGCCTTGTGCAGATCATTAGGTACATCACACTGCCCACAATGTTGGCATATGGAATCAATCTCATCTCCTTTCTATCTTCATTTGACCTTGGCATATGCTCTTTACTTAGTCTAAAATGGCTGGCCAATGGAACATATACTGATTTTGCATCTTCCATCTGATACCTCTTAATCACCTTGTTGACATTGTCTGTTTGAACCAGCTTCAACTTTCTCTTTTTTCTTTCTCTGTAAATGTCCATGCCAAGTATCCTCTTGGCCTTTCCCAAATCCTTCATATCAAATTTAAGCTTCAACTCATCCTTGACCAGCCGCAGCTCTTTCTTGCTGGATCCTGCCAATAGGATATCATCCACATACAATAGTAGGTAGGCAACTATCTCTCCACCTTTTCTCTTCAAGTATACACAACTATCAAAGCTAGATCTCTCAAAATCCATACTCACCATATGCTCATGAAATTTAATGTTCCACTGCCTACTGCTTTGCTTGAGCCCATATAGACTCTTCTTCAACATACAGACTTTATCCTCTTCCCCAGGCTTCTCAAAACCCTTAGGCTGAACCATGTATATTGTTTCCTCTAGATCCCCATGCAAGTATGTAGTTTTAACATCGAGTTGATGCAACTCCCAATTAAAATGTGCAGTAAGGGCCAGTAGAATTCTGATGGAGGTGTGCTTCACCACTGGAGAGAATAATTCACTGTAATCAATTCCTTCCACTTGTGTGAAGCCTCTAGCCACCAATCTAGCCTTGAAACGTATGCTTTCAGTTTCTCCTACTTCCACTTTCTTCTTGAAGATCCATTTTCAACTGATTAATTTCTGAGTTCCTGGATCCTTCACCAATATCCAAGTTCCATTCTTCAACAGAGAATCTATTTCTTCTCTCATTGCCTTTATCCACTTCTGACTTTCCTTGCATTTTATGGCCTCCTCATATGTTGATGGCACTGAATATATCAACACCTCAGCCACACATAGATCAAAGAAACTCATGTCATAGTCAGAGAATCTATCAGGAAGCTTGGTGTTTCTCCTTGGTTCCTGACCCATAACTGTAGGCTGATCATCTCCACCATGAGGCTGTTGACCTCCAGAAACTCCACCTTCATCTGAACTCTCTAGAACCTCAGTATCCTCATCATTATCAGATCTAGTGGAGCTTTCTCCAACCTCAAAAAATTCTGCACATTACTACCAGCAGTGGCTTCAGCATTCTGTGCAGCTTTGAATGGCATTTCATCCTCATTAAAAGTCACATCTCTGCTCACTATGATTCTCTGACCCTCTTTATCCAGATTTCATAACCTGTAGGCTTTCACATTCTCTTGAAACCCCAGCAACACACACTTCTTGGCTCTGGGCTCTAGCTTATTCTGCTTTATGTGTGCATAGGCTGCACATCCAAAACTCCTCAAACTGGAGTAGTCACCCAGCTTCCCAAACCATCTCTGATCTGGAGTTTCATTATCAATGGCAGATGATGGGCATTTATTGATGAGTATTGCGGCAGTAGCAATGGCCTCAGCCCAAAAACTCTTAGGCAGTCTAGAGGAGAACAACATGCATCTAACTCTTTCCAACAATGTCCTATTCATCCTCTCAGTAACCCGATTCTGTTGTGGATTTCTAGGGGCTGTCCTGTGCCTTTTGATCCCCTTTCCCTTGCAAAATTCCTCAAACTCGGCTGACAGAAATTCCATGCCATTGTCTGTTCTTAGGCACTTCAGAGTGCTCCCTCTTTCATTTTCATATCTAGTGTGCCACTCTTTGAACTTTGCAAAGGCTCGAGAGTTTTCTTTTAAGATATACACCCACACTTTCCTAGAATAATCATCTATGAGAGAGATGAAATATTTACCTCCACCCATAGACTCTGTTTGTGCAGGGCCCCACAGATCACTATGAACATACATGAAGGGGGCAGTAGAGCTGTGTCTGCCAGTTGCATAAGGCAGTTTCTTGGCCTTCCCCAGGATGCATGACTCACATCTACCAATACTATCTGATGCACCAACTTTGATAGCTCCTTGCCTAGCCAGTGCCCCGATCCCCTTTTCACCAACATGGCCCAACCTGGCATGCCAAGAATCCATATTCACTATCTGAGAAAATAAAACAGCTCCTGCCCCAATCATTGTCTCTGCCAACAAATAGTACAGAGTGTTTCTTCTTTTGGCCTCCATGATGATCCTTGAATTCTTAGTGACCCTGAGTATCCCATCTGCTGATTCAAACTTATACCCTTTTGATTCCAGAACTCCTATAGATATGAGGTTTCTCCTTATCTTGGGTATAAACCTGACCTCTGTCTGGATCTTGATGCTGCCATTGCTCATTTTTAGCTTGATCTCTCCAATCCCTTTTACCTCACAAACCTGATCATTGCCAAGCATAACAGATCCTTAAGAGCTACTGAAATTATGGAACCAAGATTTATGAGAGCATATATGAAAACTGCACCCGGAGTCCATTATCCAGGACTCCTCAATAGCAGCTCCATCATGAATGTTCAAGGCCTCTGGTGCCTCCACTTCCTGAGCCAGATCAGCCGTCTCTCCACCACCAAGTTTCTCCTGCTCCTGCTTTCTTTTCCAAGCAAAACATGCCTTCTTGAGGTGTCCAGGTTTCTTGCAGTAGTGGCAGCTTCTAGTCTCCTTTCCACCCTCACTCTTGTCCCTTTCTTGTGTGAACTTTTTCTTGGGCCCCTTCTTGCCATTGTTCTTGATATACAAACTCTCGGCTGCAGGATCTGGCTGCTTCACTATAGCTCTCTGAAAGTCCTTGAGCTTGAGAGCCGAATGTACCTCTTCATAGCCAATCTTTGATTCTCTCCCAAGAAGCATGGCATCCTTGAAATGTTCATAACTTTTGGGAAGGGAATTCAGCAACATTAATGCCTTGTCCTCATCTTTGATCTCCCCATCTATGTTTTCAAGATCATCAATGCATTTCCCAAAATCTTCAAGCTGCTCAGCAATATCTTTTGTATCTAAGATCTTGAAGGTCAGCAACTTCTACTTCAAATGCAGCCGATTTGCAAGGGACTTTGTCATGTACAATGACTCTAACTTCTTCCACACACCAGATGCAGAGTCTTCCTTGGAAACTTCCTTAAGCACCTTGTCAGTGAGATTCAAGATCAAGGTGCTATATGCCTTATATTGCATATCTTGCATTCTAGCCTTCTCCTTCTCATCTGCCTCAGGCTTCTTGCCTTCATCTTCACTGGCACTTAGAATCTCCCAAAGGCCTTGATGCATCAAGGATGGCCTTCATCTTTAGCCTCCACAATCCAAAATCATTTCGGCCGGTGAACTTATCAACTTCGAACTTTGTTGTAGACATTTTTATAAACAACTGATCTGCTACTCAACAAGATCAGCTTCAAAACAGAAAACTCACCCTCAATTCCCCAGAAAGAGCGTCAGCAATCAATCTTCAAAACGCCCAAGATCATCTGGGATCGAATTCCCACGGGACGGCGCCACTTGTTAGGATTCAACTACTTGATCTACACAACTAACCGAGCAAGAAATCGAAAGCACACCGAGGATCTAACGTGGTTCGGCAAGGTGCCTACGTCCACAGAGAAGTAATATGGAATTTATTGATCAAGTGTGAAAGAAGAAGAAGATGATGTCTCACTCTACAAGATGATGCGCTCTCAACTCTCTCTAAGCAAGAGCTTTCCTATCTATCTTGAAAGTGATATTGTGCGTGTGTTACAACTTGAAAACAAAAGGAATCATATAGCTATCTAAGAGAAGTTACAACCAAACTAAACTCAACTCCCTTCCAGCTGTCCCAATCAGTTATAACTGATTCTTCCAACGGCTAGTTCCGAGCCTCTTGGTCTAGCTCACTTCCAGACCTCTCCTTTTCCCCGAGCCAATTGCTCCAGCTTGATGAACCTCACGTTTGCATGGGCACACCACAACAAAAAATATATTCCCTCCGTATTCAAAAAATAGAAACATTTGAAACGGCACGAGTTTTAATGCACAATTGGTAAAGTAAGTGAGAAGAATTGTTAAAGTAAGAGAGAGGAAAAGAAAATTGAGTAAAGTAAGAGGGAGGATCGGAAGAGAAAAAGTAGTGAAAGTAGAGTTAGTGGAATGTGGGGTCCATGCCCTAAAATAGAAAGATTCTAAAGTTTCTAGCTTTTAGGAATGACGCAAAATGACAATAGTTGTTATTTTTAAAAAACAGATGGAGTATTGTGTATTCTTGCTGGATCACACAAGTCTTTTGCATTTATCATTGTATTAGAAGTATAGAAACACATAATTTACTATTTGCTTTTAGCTCAAGTTCATCTGTTTCACTTCAGTAACTTAATTTATCAAAACAATGTAATGTAAAGGGCCACAAAAGAAAAATGGTCAAATAGAGAAGTACCTTTTGCAGGCGCAGAACAACATACGGGACAAATGTCAAAGAGAAATACAAGGGGAATGTCTTTCTGAAAGTTGCCTTCACAGCATTAGCATTGTGAACTAGGCATGATTTTGTATCAGGATGAATGACTGAACAGGGAATAAGTTCAGGAAATTTATCCAACTTCACATCACTGGATGTCCTGCCAGATAGGTAAGCAGCTAGTGAACCAACATCTACGGGAGAGCCTCTACAGCATGAGCAGCAACAGGGCCTGTTTTCTGAATGAAATCTTGATATGATTTTGGCAAGCTCTCAGGGCGCATAACAAAGGAGTACATAACCTGAGAAGTTCTTATAATTAGAGGAAATACAATATTGATAAAACAACTAATAGCGAACATTAAAGTAACCCTGTACGAAGTTTCTTAATACAAGTTCCATGTCTTAAAAATAAGATAGAAGGGCTCTTATAGGTAACCAACTACTGTACCAAAGACTACATATAAGATCTCATGTTTGAGTCCACAGTGGTGCGGTCTTTGAATTTATTTCGTTTGCCCATCAAAAAGTAAAAATGACTATATTAAAGACAATATGTAATGATAAACGCACACACAAAGAAGCAGTAAACAAGATTCCGCGCAAGCTATTGCAAAGAGTAGAGTGTCTCCATGGTTCCAATGACTTCCCCACAAATGGAATTTGTTTTTAGATTTAGCCGAGTTATAGGCACACTGTTTAAATTATTAAATAAATTAGAGTACATGGAAAGAGCAGTAATAGGACCGACCTCATACAGTAGGCAAAAACTTGGAAATGAGATATAGAGCACTTGTACCTGAGCAAGCCTAGCCAACAGATATAAAGCAAGTGTGCGCCTTCTGCTGGAATCATCTAGCGATAGCTGTTTGAGTCCAGTGAGCGTGAGTCCATTCCTGGCGATACACATATTGGTTTAGAACAGCCGCTTGAATGCAACATTTCATCTGATATAGCTGTGAAAGTTGATAATGGGATTTCCATTCATAGACGGACATTGAAATCGATACTTTTTCATTTTATATAGCTCTATTCTCCTTTTTAATCTTGGCCATTCAATTTAAAGATCTTATGGCCCTAAATAATGTCACATATTATTAATTTAAATGCTTAAAATAATCGTGTAGGGTGTTTTAGGAAATCACATTAGAGTTAGTTATGGAAGGTTGCTTGATTTTCTCTCCACAGTATATTGCGTCTGTTTTTTTCATGGAATTAGCAGAATCTTTCTTCTCTCTCCAAAAAAATATTTCTGTATCAATACATCACAGAGGCGTTAATCCGGAGGAAGTCGTGAATCTGAGTTCGTTCATCTTATTAGAAGAATAGAAAAACTTGCAGCCTTTGTGATTTTTCTTCTTATTCTCCAACAATGGAAGAAGGTAATTTAAGGACTTCATATTTTGATTATGAATCTGAGTTCGTTCATCTTCTTGATATTTTACGATTTTTGTGTTTATTCTGATGTCATTTTTGTTAATTATATAATCTCATGGTTTTTTTTATTAGTTGTCGTGTTTGACTGTATTGGGCGAGTTTAATCTAATCCACTACGATTTAGCAGTCATTGGTTTTGAGGGTGTATTATTTTGTTTAGTCGACAAGGTTCAGTTTTTTGAATAGGGTTTTGTTATTATCTCGGCCGCTGTGTGGTTTTATTCGACGTATGTAATGTACAAATAATAAAGTATAATGCATTCTTTCTTATATTTAATGTATGGTTCATATCATTTAATGAAACTAAATTCTAATACGCTTGTTGTTTTGATTTTATGTTCAGTGTTTGTTATACCTGAATGTTCTCCACAATTGAAGCCTGTGATTGGTCAGAAGTTCCAATCCTTAGATTTTGCGTTTGCGTTTTATGATGTGTATGCCCGCGCTGTTGGGTTTGATACGCGCAAACAAGGTATGAGGAAGGCGGCGGATGGTGTTACTACTTGGTTTTATGTGGTATGCAATAGGGAGGGCTGCAAGAGGTCGAACGAGGAAGACGATGTTAATGCACGCTCTGGTTTTACTCTTAAACGCAGGCGGCTTTCCAAGCGGTGTGGTTGTAAAGCTTGTATATCCTTCAAGTACTTTTCCGAAGCAGGAATACCGGGATATATTATTCACGAGTTCAACGAGGTTCACAACCATTGTATGGTGGAGTCGGAGCATCAGCAGTTTATGACACTTAACCGGAAGTTGGATGACGTACATCACAAATTCATTCTTGACTGTTCCAAGGCTAATATAGGCCCCACCCTTACCTTTAAGGTGTTGAAGGAAATCCTCGGTGGGTTTGAACTTGTCGGTTGCAATCTTGGGGATATTAGGAACACATCTCGCGACATCAAAGCATTCGCACACGGTTGTGACGTGCAGATGGTGTTGGACGACATGGCGAAGAAGAAGGAGTTGTCGGATGCCTTCACATATCACTACGAAGTTAATGCTGCTAACCAGTTGGTTGCCCTTTTTGGTGTGATAGTTTGATGAAGAGGAACTACCATATGTTTGGTGACATAGTGGCGTTTGACTCCACTTACAACACAAACAGGTATACATTATATATGACGATTTTGTTGTACTTTACTGAATGCATTATAAAGCAATACATTTGCATTACACCTTTATCGTTATGCATTATTCAGAATTAATTACGCCAATGCTGCATACCTGTGTGCATCGCAGGTATTGCATGACCTTCACACCTTTCACGGGGAAGGACAATCACGGTAAACCCGTAACATTTGCTGCTGGATTGGTCTGCAACGAGAAAACAGGGGCCTTTGCCTGGTTGTTCAAACATTTCGTCGAATGCATGGGTGTAGCCCCCAAAATGATTGTGACCGATCAAGACTTGGGCATGAGATCAGCTATTCAAGAGGTTCTTGTAGGAACTCGACACCGATGGTGCATGTGGCATATAATGCACAAGTTGGCTTCCAAGGTTCCAGGCAGGTTGCTTAGGGACGAAGATTTCAAGAAGGAATTCAATGCATGCGTTTGGTCGGACTTGCTTGAACCCGACGAATTTGAAGAGGAGTGGAATGGAGTGATTGAGCGTTATGAGCTGGAAGACGTTGATTGGTTGAACACATTGTACGAGTATAGACAGATGTGGATACCGACCTACTTCAGAGATTTCCCACTCGGTTCGATGATTAGGACTACGTCCATATCAGAATCTGAAAACAGTTTCTACAAAAATTTTATGAAGCCCCGAGCGAACCTTGCCGAATTATACTTGTATTTCAACAATGCACTGGACTTTCAGCGGAATGCTAGAACAAAGCTGGACTACAACGATGCTACTTCCGTGCCCATACTGGCCACTAAGTTGGGTTTCGAGAAACATGCTGCGACGATTTACACAGACAGTATGTTCAGGAAGATACAAGAAGAAATTGTTGATGGGAATGACAGATGCCGTGTGCTTGGTTTTTCATCAACAGATACGATTGACACCTACAAGCTTGGGGATAGCCGACGGAATTCGTATTCCGTGACACACGACAAGACTGACGAATCATACTCGTGCGACTGCAAATTGTTCGGTAGGCAGGGCTATTTGTGTTGCCACATTTTTTTTCTATTCAGGAACAATGAAGTGTCAAAAATTCCAGAGATGTACTGCAACAGCCGATGGATGAAGACTCCCTTAGCCAAGGCCGTACATGGACTTGATGTCACCGTAGAGACAAGGTCCACCGTAGAGACAAGGTCCACCGTTGAGGATAGGCAGACTGTTACAAATCAAGGAATATCGCTGTTCTACGGTTTTATTCGACGTTTTGAGAGTGACATTGAAGTGCTTCGTGGTTTCGTAAGTGGTTTGGAAGAACTTGGTAATTCTCTTCAAGCTGGAACTCCTCCAACCTCGGCGTTTGAAAAGAGGCGCATGATTGAAGAATTTTACGGAATGCCAAGGCCTGAAGTTGTAGAGGTCCATCCTCCGGATGTTGTAAAGACGAAGGGTCATGCTAGCAGCTCCGCGAGCCGACTGGTTTCAAAGAGAGAAAAGGCTATAAAGGAGGCAACTAGGCCTCTTAGACGTTGTAAGGCGTGCGATGAGTTGGGCCATCACGACTCTAGAAACTGTCCAATGCTTAAAGAGATGGAGAAGGAGAAAGCGCTTAGTAAAGGCAAGAAGAAAGCTTGATGTGTTTTGTAACTAATAAAATACTTTTTCGTCTCGGTTTTGTTCTTATTATTTGTAGCGCTGTGGTCAATTTTTGCGTAATAACTCTGTGGAGTTGCGATGTTTACTGTCCTTTATCGACTTACAACCTTGCATTAATAAGTATATTATATGCATCACTCCCTCTATTCATTCCATTAGTTGATTTTCTTGGTTTTGTGCATTAGCGCATTTATAATCAAAACAAGTGTATGGTTCAAAGCATTCGTCATTTGACCAAATCAAAATAAGTTACCCCAAACTATCTGTCTTCAACTTAAAATCCACATCGTTTCTAATCAGTACTCTTGCAATCAATCCAGCCCAAACTCGTCGACCCACTTATCGAAATTGAACTTTGGCGGCTTCTCTTTCCAGAACTTGGCGGCATAAGAGATGTTGGTGTCGCGCTCAGAATTGTGTGTAGAAGACAGCAGTGCGTTTGCTACCTTCATTCTGTACATTTCCAGATTTTTTGTCCCTTTGCCGGTGAATCCACACTGCCAATCTTTGTCCTTTCCGCCGAAATAAGTCTCCATGTGCCGCATGATGTACACCGCCGTCTCCACAGATGGGCTCGTTTCTCCTCCAAGTCATAGCCACCACATGTGTCTTACATTTTCGGACCTCGGCTGCCTTTTGATTAGCTTTCAACTTCACCAGCGCTTCTGCGAAAAATTGTTTCTGCAACAAATTCCCACAAAAAAATGCGTTAGAAACACAAATAATGCACAGTTATCCGAATGTAATGCAACTTAATGGAATACCCTCAAACACGCACCAGAAGGGAGGGTGTTTTCCCATATTTTGCCTTGAACGATTTGTGGGAGTCAGCCAATGTGTGGTCGATGATGTTCATGTTGCCATCCGGCAGATCAAAACACACCACATACTGATGTGTAGAACCCCAAACCGGGAAGAAAAACTGTACAAATGAAATTAGGTTAACGTATGTACATCAGATGGCTTAAGCGTAATCGCATGGTTTTGTCGAGAAGAAGACCCTAGCAACTGTTTCGGGAGCTTTGAGCTTCTCCATGTTATTCAAGTGGGCGCTCCAAGTGTCTACAATGGCTGGGCTCACGCGCTTGAACGGCGCCAGCGACAAGAATTCAAGCTGCATTGTCTTGATACAGTCGTCTACGTAGACAACC
>NC_062966.1:4656209-4694021 GCF_023119035.1 Salvia hispanica | reverse complement strand
CAAATACAAAGGAACAGATCATTACTAGCGAACTAATTAATTTGAAATTTTAAAAAAAAAGGACTAAATGGCATTTTTGTTAACTCACGCATTAACTGGCGTCTCTTTTTTTCTCATATTTCTGAGTAAACACCTCAAAGCATGGTAGGAGCCAATAATTCCCCCAAAAAGCAATCCAATTCGACATGCTTCTTCTCTCACTATAAGGTCTTTCTCCGATACGAGTTGCTGCAATTATATTCATGGTAGAACAGAAGGTTTAATAAACTCTTAAAACATACTCCCTTTGTCGCTAGAAATAGACAACATTTGAAATGGCATGATGCACAATTGGTAAAGTAAGAGGGAGACAAAAAGAAAAAGTGATTGGAGTATTGTTGGTGGAGAATGTGATCCACATCATTAAAGAGAAGAAAGTTTGTTTGAGTCCAGTGAGCATGACTCCGTTCCTGGCGATACACATTGGTTTAGAATAACCGCTTGAATGCAACATTTCATCTGATATAGCTGTGAAAGTTGATAATGGGATTTCCATTCATAGACGGACATTGAAATCGATACTTTTTCATTTTCTATAGCCCTTTGAGTTGTAGATTGCTTGGAGCCAATCGATGAATAGCAATCCTCCAGTGAACATAATTTAATCCTTTGTTGTCATTGAGAATAAAGATGATGAATTTAAAATTATTTTTATTTTATTGAGAAGAAACAAAATCTAATACTAGAAACCTTATCCAAGTTTGAATTTCTTTCTCAGTTTTTCTTCCTCTCTTTCTAGGTTTAACAATATTCTGGCCGTAATTATTAATTGGGCAGTGATTTAGAGACACAATATTTATACACCATAATAGCCTTACGTTTATTTTCCATAACTATAATTTATATTTTGCTTATTATGCCCTCAGTTCCACATATCTTATCATGTACCTCAGTTCTTCCATATAATTTATGTACTCCCCAATTTTAGCTCAATGCCCTACAATACTAGTTGTATCTTACGGCATGTTTGGTATGGGTGATAAACTCATCTAGAGATGAAATTTTATAAATAAAATTCTTAACAGATTTTATATGAGTTTGATTTTCTTTCTAATTTTTATATTTTTAATTAACAATAGCTAGTGTGTATTTTATTTTATTTTTATCTTATATATATATATATATATAGGGATGTATTCATATCCTTCTTTGGTTTTATGTTCTATTCTCCTTTTTAATCTTGGCCATTCAATTTAAAGATCTTATGGCCCTAAATAATGTCACATATTATTAATTTAAATGCTTAAAATAATCGTGTAGGGTGTTTTAGGAAATCACATTAGAGTTAGTTATGGAAGGTTGCTTGATTTTCTCTCCACAGTATATTGCGTCTGTTTTTTTCATGGAATTAGCAGAATCTTTCTTCTCTCTCCAAAAAAATATTTCTGTATCAATACATCACAGAGGCGTTAATCCGGAGGAAGTCGTGTATCTGAGTTCGTTCATCTTATTAGAAGAATAGAAAAACTTGCAGCCTTTGTGATTTTTCTTCTTATTCTCCAACAATGGAAGAAGGTAATTTAAGGACTTCATATTTTGATTATGAATCTGAGTTCGTTCATCTTCTTGATATTTTACGATTTTTGTGTTTATTCTGATGTCATTTTTGTTAATTATATAATCTCATGGTTTTTTTTATTAGTTGTCGTGTTTGACTGTATTGGGCGAGTTTAATCTAATCCACTACGATTTAGCAGTCATTGGTTTTGAGGGTGTATTATTTTGTTTAGTCGACAAGGTTCAGTTTTTTGAATAGGGTTTTGTTATTATCTCGGCCGCTGTGTGGTTTTATTCGACGTATGTAATGTACAAATAATAAAGTATAATGCATTCTTTCTTATATTTAATGTTGTTTTGATTTTATGTTCGTTGTTTGTTATACCTCGAATGTTCTCCACAATTGAAGTCTGCATTGGTCGTGTTCCAATCCTAGATTTTGCGTTTGCTATGAGGATGTGTGTATGCCCGCGTTGGGTTTGATACGCGTTGAAACAAGGTATGAGGAAGGCGGCGATGGTGTTACTACTGTTTTATGGTATGCACAGGGAGGGTCATAAGAGGTCGAACGAGGAAGACGATGTTAATGCACGCCCGGTTTTACTCTAAACCTGTGCGCTTTCCAAGCGGTGTGGTTGTAAAGCTTGTATATCCTTCAAGCACTTTCTTCGAAGCAGAATACGGATATATTATTCACGAGTTCAACGAGGTTCACAACCATTGTATGGTGGAGTCGGAGCATCGTCAGCTTATGATACACTTAACCTAAGTCGGGACGACGTACATCACAAATTCATTCTTCGATCGTTCCAAGGCTAATATAGGCCCCACCCTTACCTTTAAGGTGTCAAAGGAAACTCTAGCGGGTTTGAACTTGTCGGCTGCAATCTTGGGGACATTAGGGAACACATCTCGCGACATCAAAGCATTCGCACACCAACAGACGCGTGCATGGTGTCGGGACGACACGGCGAAGAAGAAGGGAGTTGTCGACGCCTTCACATATCACTACGGGGTTAATGTCAAGTAAATCCGCTGGTTGCCCTTTTGGTGTGATAGTTTGATGAAGAGGAACTACCATATGTTTGGTGACATAGTGGCGTTTGACCTACCTTACAACACAAAAAACAGTATACATTATATATGACGATTTTGTTGTACTTTACTCGAATGCATTATAAAGCAATACATTCAGACACCTTATCGTTATGCATTATTCAATTAATTACGCCAATGCCGCATAATTGCAGCACGCAGTATCGCATGACCTTCACACCTTTCACGGAAGCGACAATCACGGTAAACCCGTAACATTTGCCGGATTGGTCTCCAACGAGAAAACAAATAGCCTTTTGCCTCAAGCTGTTCAAACATTTCGTCGAATGCATGGGTGTAGCCCCAAATGATTGTGACCGATCAAGACTTGGGCATGAGATCGCCTATTCAAGAGGTTCTTGTAGAACTCGACACCATGGTGCATGTGGCATATAATGCACAAGTTGGCTTCCAAGGTTCCGTGCCGGTTGCTTAGGGACGAAGATTTCAAGAAGCTAATTCACTCGCATGCGTTTGGCCTTAATTTGCTTCGAACCCGACGAATTTGAAGAGAAGTGGAATGGAGTGATTGAGCGTTATGAGCTGGAAGACGCTGATCGCTGAACACATTGTACGATAGACAAGATGTGGATACCGACCTACTTCGTAGATTTCCCACTTGCCGATGATTAGGACTACGGCCCATATCGTAACTGGAAAACAGCTTACAAAAATTTTATGAAGCCCCCTTGAATAACTCCGTCGAATATACTGTATTTCAACAATGCACTCGGACTTTCAGCCGAATGCGAACAAAGCCGACTACAACGACAGGCATTTCCGGGTGTCCTTACATCGCCACTAAGCTTCCGGGTTTTGAGAAACATGCCGCGACGATTTACACGTATACGCATGTTCAGAAGATACAAGAAATTGTTGATGGGAATGACGTATGCCGTGTGTCAGGTTTTTCATCAACAAAGATACGATTGACACCTACAAGCTTGGGGATAGCCACGGAATTCCGTATTCCGTGACACGACAAGACGACCAATCATACTGCAAGGCGATCTAAATTGTTCGTAGGGCAGTATTATTTGTGTTGCCACATTTTTTCTATTCGTGAACAATGAAGTGTCAAAATTCCAGAGATGTATCGCAATGAAATGATGGATAAAGACTCCTTAGCCAAGGCCACATTAATTTGATGTCACCGTAGAGACAAGGTCCACCGTAGAGACAAGGTCCACCGTTGAGGATAGGCAAACATCAAGCATAAATCAAGGAATATCGCTGCTCTACTAAGTGGTTCTACGTTTTGAGAGTGACATTGAAG
This sequence comes from Salvia hispanica, assembly GCF_023119035.1. Classification (NCBI taxonomy): domain Eukaryota; kingdom Viridiplantae; phylum Streptophyta; class Magnoliopsida; order Lamiales; family Lamiaceae; genus Salvia; species Salvia hispanica. The sequence continues at coordinate 4,690,114 of NC_062966.1, read as the reverse complement.
TGCTTCGTGGTTTCGTAAGTGGTTTGGAAGAACTCGGTAATTCTCTTCAAGTCGTGGAATCCCTCCAACCTCGGCGTTTGTGCAAGAGGCGCATGATTGAAGAATTTTACTAATGCCAAGGCCCGAAGTTGTGCAGGTCCATCCTCCGGACGTCAGGAAGACGAAAGGTCATGCAAGCCAGAGCCTCCGTGGTACCCGACTCGGTTTCAAAGAGAAGGCTATAAACGAGGCAACTAGGCCTCTTAGACGTTTGTAAGGCGTGCGATGAGTCGGGCCATCACGACTCTGCAAACCGGTCTAATGCTTAAAGATGGAGAAGGAGAAAGCGCTTAGTAAAGGCAAGAAGAAAGCTTGATGTGTTTTGTAACTAATAAAATACTTTTTTCGCCCTGGTTTTTGTTTCTTATTATTTGTAGCTACTGCGGGTCAATTTTTGGCGTAATAACTCGTGGAGTTGCGATGTTTATCGCCCTTTTATCGACTTACAACCTTGCATTAATAAGTATATTATATGCATCACTCCCTCTATTCATTCCATTAGTTGATTTTCTTGGTTTTGTGCATAAGCTAGCCATAGCTCGCATTATTAAAGATGTTCTATGCATCACTCCGCTGCTTTGTTCCAAGATTTGAGTTCGCTGATAATGTGCAATATTGATACATATCTCTGCATTAAATATGTATGTTCTATGCATCACTGCTTTTAGTTAATCCTTTACCCCATTACTTTGTTTGTGTGCATTATCGGCTTATATTCTCGCATTAAATCAATATATTCTATGATCAACTGGCTTATTTTTAGGACTCGCATTAAACACGCCATATTGGCGAAAGCACTCTCGCTTTATTTAATTCCATTACTCCATTAATTTGTTAATATGCATTATCGTTTTATAGCATTACATTAATAGCTTATGTTGTGCATTACTCTCTATTATTTCATCCATCATGGATTAAGCAAATTCATTATTAGTCCTAGGTTTGTTAATGGATAAGTTAATCATTGTATATCACTCACTACATCACACACTAGTACCAAAATATACCGGCTATCAAAACAAGTGTATGGTTCAAAGTACGTGCTATTTGACCTAAATCAAAATAAGTTATCCTAAACTAACTGCCTTAAACGTAACGTCAACATCGATCCTAATCGCACTTCGTTAATCAATCCAAGTTCTAAACTCGTCAACCCACTTGTCGAAATTAAACTTTGGCTAGCTTCTCTTTCCGTAACTTGGCGGCATAAGAGACGTTTGTGTCACGCTCGGAATTGTGCGAAGACAACAAGGCGTTTGCTACCTTCATTCGTAGATTTCCCAGATTTTTTGTCCTTACCGTCGGTGAAACCGCATCGCTCAATCTTTTGTCCTTTCCGTCGAAATAAGTCTCCATGTGCCGCATGATGTACAACCCCCCGTCTCCACAAAGAGGGCCGGTTTCTCCTCCAAGTCATAGCCACCACATGTGTCTTACATTTCTACCCTCAATACCATTAGCCTTCAACTTCACTCAAATACATAAAAAATGTTTCTACAACAAATTCCCACAAAAAGAGGCGTTAGAAACATAAATAATGCACAAGCATCCAAATGTAATGCAATTTAATGGAATACCCTCAAACACGCACTGTATGAGGGTGTGTTCCCATATTTTGCCTTGAACGATTTGTGGGAGTCACCAATGTGTGTCGATGATGTTCATGTTGCCATCCTGCATCAAAACAGTAATTTCACATACCGATGTGGTAGAACCCCAAACCGGGAAGAAAACTGTACACATGAAATTAGGTTAAAGTATATACATCACGGGTTAAGCGTAAATAGAATTTACCATGTCAAAGTTCTCCCATTTGAAGATTCCCGCTCCAAGTACATCATCGAACAACCGAGTCCGTAATGTCTCCTCAATCCGGTCCTTCCGACTATTCGGCCGGTATCAATCACGGTGTGTTCCTAATAAAGGTAATGTGGTAAACAAGTTAATTATTTATAATTGCAATACTGAATAGCAACTAGGGGACAAGGTGGATTTCGCTAACGCATGGTTTTGTCGAGAAGGGTTGACCCTGAAGAATCGTTTCCTGAGCTTGAGCTTCTCCAGCGCATTCAAGTGGGCGCCCAAGTGTCTACAATGGCTGGGCTCACGCGCTGAACGGCGCTGGCCGACAAGAATTCAAGTCGCATTGTCTTGACAGCAGCCGCCTGCCTACGTAGACAACCGTCTCCCCGCACAATAATAAAGGTGCATAAGTTACCCATTTCACAAGAAATAGTCGAGCAAAACTATAAAAACTTACTTATTCACTTCCGCCGTGCTCGCACCCAATAGTATAGCGCGACTTGTCCGGATAGTTTGGCTTCGTCATATAACCGCCCGGTTGTTGAATGGAGAACGGGCGCCCGTGACCGGCTATCTTGAAACGGGATGATGCCGCTCTTCCCAGATCCCGCGCACACAAGGTGATACGGTTATTACAATTCAGCCGTTGTAACCCCAAATATTAAACACAACATACCATGTCCACTGCTCAAAATCACCATCCGGAATGCCCAAGCCCACAAAGCAACACCCTTTCCCTTTCCACAACAACCCTTGCGCAACACCCTTCCCCTTCTCCTAAGACCCACCTTTACAAGGAAGACCTCGCCTTTCCATGTACCCGTAACTTCGAAGTTCGGGCTGGGTTTTTCCCCACACCAATCAATACCCTTTTCGGGTAGCCCACTCAATTTTCTACATGGACAAAAGAAAGGTTCCATATAATGCATAATAAGTACCGTATAATGGACGCAACCCATTAACAGACCAACATAACAACTACTAATTCATAATATTTATTAAAGAATTACTTTGTATAAGTGCAAAATTGCTTTTCCCCTTCACCTCCTTATTAGCGGAATCTCACTGCTCCAGGTTTGTGTTCCCTTCACCTTCTTTGTTTTTGACTTTATCTCCGCCGTCCTTCGCCACTTCTCAACAATGTGTTCTGCCATTGTGATACAATGGACGTTACGCTGCATATTTTGTACGTGAGGAATGAGTACACACTAAACGAAGTGTGTCGTCACTACCCCACGGTTGATTTCCCCAGATCAACGGCCTGTCTCATGCTGCCTGCATCCACCAACCGAATTATTGTCTCCCGACAAAGTAAATAATGCGTGAATTGTGATTTAATAAAGCAAAAACCTTTGTATACAATGCGTTCTAAACTTTACAAAAATAGCAACACCATCATGCTCACCTCCAACACCATCGCCCCATCTCCTCGCGCATTAGTTTTTTCCGCTTCCCGAGAACAACCCCTCTGCCCGTGGTTCTTTCTGGAGTAGCAAAAGGGTCCGGACACTCAAATCCATCCAAGACGAACATGGCCTATCAAATCCCCGCTATTGTTTTCTTTTGCCGTATGCCCGCATCATCTTCTCCATTTCAATCCACTCCTGACTGTACTCTTCCTCGTCCTCCCTCGGGCTGCTGTGTTAATGTTGACATCGATTTCCCATCTTCCACAGGCTTTTCATCTTCCATCCCCAACAACTTCAACCCAATCCGACTCCCCCAATCGGAAGCACCCATCGCCAGCCAGCTCAATAGGTATCTCGTTTAAAATCGTCGACCCACCTCAAAATGATGTTGTCCCATCAAAGAACTCAAGCCACAAAACGATCTCCTCGAGTCTCTTCGCTGTTCCCGCTGGGGGGTTCCAAATTTTAACTCTTTCTGATAGCGCGTCCACCCTCCTTGCTTCCTCGTCATAAGATATTGATGTTTGTCACCGCGTCCCCAACCTCCCGGGCCCGAACTGATCTAGCTCCGCATCTTCCCTTTGTTTCGAGGGTCTCCACGTCCAACCTTTATAGTGGCCGTGACATCGCTCGACGCTTCCGTATGTGAACCACATCGGTCCACGTACGCACATCCACACAAGCTTCTTCATCAATGTGCACGCTTAAGGCCAATGCAACGCATCGGGTTCATTAATGCAGCAAAAAGTAATGCATGCACTCTAACATATAATGCACCGGCCACAACACTACCTAATTAAAGAAAGTGGATTGGTCCGGTGAAGTATGCACTTTCACCCTCGGCCCAAACCCGATATGTGACTTTAACGGATAAGACGACCGCACCAATTCATGTCACCGATGCCTCCACATCGTCAAGAAGTGTAAGATCTTTGGCTTTGTAATGCTGCCTCTGACTGAGTCTCCACTGGGTGCCATTCTGTGCAACATGAATAGACGCTTGAAGACCTGACCACCATCAGCTTTCCTTAATCATATTTGCAACATCTGCTTTGCTCAAATTTTTGTACCGAGATTCTTTACATCATAGAACTATATCGTTGAACTCGGTTTGATTGATATTCTTCTTCTTTGCATGCACATGAACTGCTTCCTCTCGGAAGCCTAATGTAAGGTGGGACATCCTCCTCATCTAGTGCTAGGCGGTCGCCACTGCATAATGGAACCCGAAAAAATAGGTGAGTTTTCAACCATAACTCAGTGCGGTTTCACCCAAAAAAATGACGACACGTGAACATATTGGCCGTAAAACAAGCATAAAGTAAATAGAATGCTCACAATACCAACGTCTCCAACAAAAAAAACAACATCTTTTGTGCATTACACCTACTGCAAAGTAAACCTATGCAAAACCCAGATCCAAAGCAGAGAAGTAATTGTTATATCAAGGATGAACAAAATCCTATCTCTACCAACCACAATTCCAACTTTCCCAACAAAATCGAGCCAAAGAATTTTGTGCATTATTTCGATTATAAACTAAAAATCGATGTTTAAGAGTGTTTGTGACTTCAATCGATGTTTAGGAATGTTTGTGCGTACCAAACAAAAAAACAGAACCACACCTCGACTTTTGCAGGAAATGATTCGACCATCAACAGAGAGCGCGTAGTGATTTCACGGCGAGAATCGTCCAACGACGTAGATTCCGCGGCGGGAATGGTCCACCAACGGAGAGTTTGCGGCGGGCAGTGTTGGTAGAACTTGATTTCGACGGACACAGCGGCGGCTAGGGTTTTGTGGAATTAGGGGAGAATATTTGTGAAGAGAGTCTTGATGGGATGGAGTGAGAGAGAGGGGGGTTGAGAGGTCGATGAAAATGCCGCGTAAAATTCGGACCTGCCGTTTCGAAACTGATTATGTAGTATGTTATTTTACTCCTTTACCCTTTTAATGCACGAAAATGCACAAATAATGCAATACGGGATCAGATTGGCACTTTTAATCTAGTCCATCCATTCCATCAATCTAATGGTTGATATTAATAAGAGGAAAGACACTTAGGGTGTAATAGGACCTTAATGCTCCCATATATATATATATATATAATATATATATATATATATATATATGGAAAGTGATCAATTGCTAACTAATTAGCAATCTCAAATTAAGACCAAATCTTAGTCATTAGATTAGAAGATCTAGTGGTTGAAATAATGCCACATGAATTATATTTTTAATTAAGAAAATAAATAAATAAAATTAAAGGGTATTAATGTCAATTCCCTCTCATTAAAATCATCTTAAAACTTTAAATTTACGTAACTCTCTCGATTTTAATTATTTTTTTGCAAAAAATATATCAAATTAAAGATAATTTTATAAGGATTCCAACGAGATCTCAATTGCATATGTTCCGACGACGTTCGGATGATGAAATTTGATATTTTTTATTTTAGTTTTCGTAAATGTTGATAACCATATTTTTATCGACAAATACATCAAACAATTTCAATATAAAGCATATAAAATCTCAATAAAACCATGTAAAAATCTCAATAAAAATGTGTTGATATTTTCTTGTACTAATGTTGATATTCTTATGTCATATTGTTGATATTTGTAATACACTATGTTGATATAAAAAAACATTCACGAAAATTATCATATGATAACATAATGACGATATTACCCTTTTGTTGATATTTTGTCTACTATTTATTGAAATTCGTAAGGTTCAATCTCATCCACTCATTTTAAAATCTAAGGGTGTAGATTTGATCTTAATTTTGGATTATGATGCTATAAGCAATGGAAGATGACCCTACATATATTTGAAAATTTATTTTGTCATTTTTATTTTATTTATTGGATATTAAAATCAAAATTATAAAATTATTAAAATTAAAACTTTAAATTCAATTAGTATTATATCATATATCAAATTTTAATTTGTTTATTAATCTAAGAACTCTAATATTTTATTACAAAGAATATAAAATATAAGTTACATAGTTCTAAAATATTAAATAGATAGAGATAAGAATATGTGATTTTATTTTATCAAGGTTTAACTGTAATGTTCTAAAATTTAACACTTTAAAGAAATTATCTTTTTTTGAAAATTAAAGAATTCAAATCAAAATTGTAAACTCAATTATTATTTATATATCATATATTAAATTTCAATTTGTTTATAATATAGTGATTGAGCTAAGAAAAGGATAAATTATTAACTGCTCCACAAATTAAAGAGATGAGATAAGAGCATGTAACTATTTTTTATAGATGTTCAACTATAACATTCCAAAAATTTATGAATTCAAAGAAATAAAAATAAAAATTATTAAATTGTTATAATCAAAACTGAAAATGTATAAACACATGACACAACATATATATGTCAAATTTTAATTCATTTCGGTATATAATGAATAGAGCTAAGAATCCTAATAAAGAAAATAAAAAGGGAAATGTAAACTATTTAGCTTAAAATGCATGGGAAGGACTACAGCGGGGAGGAGTGCCGGAAGGGGTGGGAACGGATTAGGGTTGCGGTCGGCCGATTTTCGGGGTTGTACGCCAACGCCCTTCGCCAGCTGACTAGTGGGCAGAATGAGGAGGACGGCCGGAGGATAGTGGAGAGTCAGTTCCCCTTGCCGGGGAAGTATAAGTAGTTCCTCTTCTGGGAACGCTATGTGTTGCTGAAGGACTCCGAGAAGTTCCGGGCGGGGTGCGACGCTGGGTGGCCGAAGAAGCAGAGGTTGAACTATTCCGGCGACTATAGCGGCAGCGGCGGTGGATCCCACGACCTCCCCCCGGATGCTGAGGAGTTTCCGTCCCTCCATCCTCTACTCGTCGCCCTCGCCCGGTTGACCAAAAGCGGGCGCAACAGGCAGCGAGGGGAGGATCCCCCCTATCGCCCCAGGAGGTCATCTCGGCACCCGCCCCCCCACGCGCGTACACCTTATTCTCACATGCAAAAACGGAGGAACGGATGTTCGCGGTCTTCCAAGAGTGGAAGGCCGCAACCGACCCCACGGAGAAGAGGTTCCTCTACTCGATGCTCGAAAATATGCGGGTGGATTTGGATGCCTCGATGGCACTGGTGGGGGGTTTAGAGGCGGGCTCAGATACCCCGGGTGGCGGCGGCGAGGACGGCGGTGGCGACGACGAGGAGTAGAGAGTGGCGGGGCTCGTGTGTGGAAGCCCTTTTTTTTTAAAAAAAAAAATCATGTATTTTTTTTTTTTATCTATGTACCTTTTTTTTTAATGAAATGAATGAATTTTCTCGTATATGTCTCGTAATTTTAATTCCGCAATTTAATCGTAAATTTAATTCCGTAAATGTAGTTGTTTTTGAATTATTTTTATTGCGGCTGGCCTATGCTGATGTGGCAGGTGGATTTTTAGTGCTGATGACATGGCAGGGAGAGAGAGTGGCTGGCCTATGGCTGGCCTATTTCTATTGTGGATGCTCTTATGAATGTGGCCTAAAACTTTTCAATCCAGCATCCTAGATGGCTCGGACTAGTGTCCGCTACATCAGTACTCTCTCTATCCCAGTTTAGGAGTGCAATTTAGTTAGCGAGTTTTAATAAATTGTTGAGGGTGTAACAATTAAAGTGAGGTAATGGTTGTTAAAAGTGTGTAATAATTGAAGTGAGGTAGTGAAAAGTTGGACCATTTTGACTTTTTGAATGTTTAGGATTTTATTTTGTTTTATAATTAGGAAAGTAATGACATTTGATGTATTTTCATCAACAATGAGGTTAAATTTTATGTCCAAATATGATAAATTCTAAATGGGACTCTTAAACTGGGACAGACGAAAATGGCAAAATAGGACTCTTAAACTGAGACGGATGGAGTATTTCGTAGTCCGACCTAGTCTCTTGCAGTATCTTGTCTTGGACTAGTGTCCGGACTATCATTTTTAAAACCCATTTTCGTTTAATTTTTAATTTAATTGTTTATTTTTATTTTCACATAGTATAAATAGCAAAATGAAATACTCCCTCCGTCCCATAGTAGATGTCACACTTGGGAGATGGCACGGGATTTTAAGAGATGTTATTTTGTGTTAAGTGGTGAGAGAAAATATAATTTTATAATTAATGTGAGAAGGAACTTTTTTCAAAAGAGGAAATGTGATATCTTTTATGGGACAAACTAAAAAGGAAAGTGTGACATCTACTATGGGATGGAGGGAGTCTTAAATTAAATGCAAAACATACATTACTTAACTATTAAAAACAAGTTACAACGGAAATAATGTCGGACATGAGTGCATGATGGGCTTGTTGGTTGCGCATTTTCTCGTTGATTCCATACGGTAAACCTCGAATGACGAGCAGGGTTGCACGACCTGCGCTCGTTCCAGCTTCGTCATCGGACCAATCGCTAACTCTTTGACCTTCATCATTGATAATCATGTTATGCATTATAATGCACCCATACATGACATTAGCGATATGATTTCTGTACCAGGAATGCGCCAGACCTTTCACCATTGCCCAACGCGCTTGAAGCACATCGAATCCCCCCTCGACGTCCTTCCATGAAGCCTCTTGCCGTTGTGCAAATAAAGCTCTCTTCGGATTCGTTGGGCATGAGATGGTCTTCAGGAAAACTGGTCATATTGGGTATATATCTGATAAGGCTAATTTCATGCATTGGTTATGGGGTTAAATTCAGCAGTTTCCTAGGTCTAACACGACTTTTAAGCCAGGTGTGTAGAGGAAAACGCCAGATCTAGGAAGAAGGAAGGAAATTACCTGGTGAAGAAATCTGGCGGGAAAGTGAGCAGAAGAAGGAAGAAAGTTACCAGACGGAGGAGATTTCTGGACGGAGGGAAAAAAGGAAAATTCAAGAGAAGATTCTAGAAGATCAACTTCACTCCTATAAATAAGAGCACGCAACACACCTGAGGAGCATTATCACACTCTCATTTTTTGCTCTTAGCTCACTCTTCACAATTCTACACACACACTTAGGGGTTACCAAATTTAAGGGGTTGGGGTTCGTAGTTGGATCATCGTTGTGTACCATCGTCTCTACGAGAGGCGAAGAAACAATTTATTGCTTTTTGTTTTAATTTCTGCTTTTAATTCCCCGAGTCTTCGCTGTTCGAAGCTCGGCCTTGTTTTGTTGAATCGTTGTTGAATTCGTAATCGTTTAGCTATGGAAGTTTTATGTTATGTTTTCGTATTATATTTGTGTTGATTGTTGCTTTACCTTAGATGCTTTCCACACTTGATCTGTGTTGTTTGAGTTGAATTGTTCTGGAATTGAAGTTGATCGGTTGAATTTGGTTGGCTCGAAGTGATCAGAGATGGAATTTGTTGTGGTTTGTTGTGGATGGCTTGGATACAGAGGGGATGAAGCGTCCGATGTTTAGATCTGTTAAATTCTGCATGGGTTTTGATGTTTAGTTTCTGTCTTCTCATTTACCTCGTCTAGCTGTTGTAGATCTGTTCTATTTTCGTAGTTAATCGTAATTTGACAGTTTAATTCGACATGCTCTGTTTCGATTTGATGTTTACTCTGTTTTCTGCATTCTGTGTTCGTGAATCATTGGTGAAGATGAAGCTAGTTGTTAGTTAAATCTAAAGTTAGTTAATTGCAGCTTTTCATTCGTATCCTTTACTGTTTTTGGAAATGGTCCACACGGTCCGTTCTTCATCTCTCTAGGCATTTTAGGGAAATTATTCACTAGGTCTAGTAAATTTCGCCGCTGGAGTGTTGTTTTGTTTACATCTTTGTTTCGTCATCCATGCTTCCGTTATGTTTCAGTTTTCCTAGGTCTAGCTGGTAGAATAGATCGTTTACATTTCCTAAGTCTAGTAGTTAAGTTCTCAACCTGACATTACGTGGCAGCAGCCAAAACCTTTCCCAAAGTCTCTTAAATGCTTCCTTACGCTTCCATCTTTGTGGGATTCGACCCCTACTTCCTTATACTAGTTTTTAGTATCGTGGGTTGAGGGTTTTGAAACAGAAAAAGATTGTGTGCCCAACGACTGCGGATTTCAAGGATTCTCTGAGTTCCTAGACCCTGTGATCTAGCGGATTCTCTGGATCTGAGAAGTTCGACCAATAATTAAAGTACACACATCGATAAAACTGGACTTTCAATGTCATTTGCTAAGTAGTACCGCATATAATGGTGTCGTCCTTTGGCAGTGAACTTGATAACTGGACCGTGCAACTGCATTGCTCAGTGATGAGAGACGACGTGTTCAGCACGCTGATGTCGTTGTTTGCGCCGGTCACGCCGAAGTGAATATGCCAGATCCAAAGACGGTAGTCAACGATGGCTTCAAGGATCATCGTCGGGTGGGTACCCTTATACCCACTAATGAATTGGCCTCTCCACGTTGTCCGAAATTTTTTCCCCTCCTAGTGCATATAATCTATGCTCCCTAACATTCCAGGAAAGCCGTGCACCCTCTCGTGCATGTCCATCATGAACTGGCAATCATCGGCATTCGGCTTGTGCAAATATGTGGTGTCGAATGCCTCCACCATGCACTCACAAAACTTCACAAGACACTTCCGCCTAATTGAATCCCTGACGTGAAGATACTAGTCGAACATGTCCGTCGTGGTACCATAGGTCAACTTGCGAGCGCAACCGTGCACTTCGTAGGCGGGGATAGCCTGGGTCTACCGGCCACATCTGGAAGTACGAGTCGCGCCCCATCAACGTGTGAACAATGCGGAGAAACAGTTCTCGTCGTATCCTAAACCTCCGGCGAAAAACCGTCGGTCCCCACCATGCTTCATCGGCGAAGTAGTCTTCAAACAGACGTTGATGAGCTACGTCATGTTCTCGACGGATGTATGTCCGGTGACGGATGGGCCTCGGGACCTGCTCTTGCATTGCACGAATACTAGCGAGAATTAGGTTCTCTAAAGTAATCATTATCTGATCCATAGCACAATCTGGGTCCTCGCCAGGAATCATTTTGGAAGAGTGAGTGAGTGAGATTTGATATGAGTGAATAAAGAAAGAGATGTTGTGGTGTGTGAGAAATGAGTTAAAATGAGGTGTATTATAAATTGAAAATTTAAAAAAAAAAAACAAAAAAAGGAAAAATGCGTTGCTCGTCCTCGTCCGACCTCGTCCTTAGGCCTGCAATGGGCGGACGAGCCACTGGATGATGCATCGGGCAACGCGCAGGGTGGATGGGTCGTTCGCATGCTCGTCCCAGTGGTCGGATGAGGCCTTGTGTAGACTAAAAATGCATCATTGTGGATGCTCTTAGTGTTAGAGTTTGTATACTAGAAATCACGTTTCGGGTGATTGAATACTATAAAACTCTTATTTTATTTTCCAAGTAATAAAACAGATTATTTTTGTCATAATGTTGTTATGTTTTACATTTAATGGATGTCAATTGCATGTTTAAATGTATAAGTTAACTTAACAAAGTCTAAGTCTTTGTTTTAGTAGACCGGTTGTGGGCGGCGTCCACTTTAAGGTAACACGGTCAATCCTAAACAAAGAAAAAGAATAATTTCACAACCTAGATGAATTAGAATATCCATCGTGAAAGGTTGCAATGTCAGTTCACATATTTCTAAGCCTTATTGAAATAAGATGACATTGGTGTGGTATAGCAATGAACGAATCTAACAACATGACTTGTCCTTGGGCTATCTACTGAAAGACGAGGTCTTGATAAATATTTGTTTCTTAATCAATGTAGGTTAGCATTGAGCATACGGTATTGATTATGCATTACTTTGACTTATCAAATTGTGCGGGTTTTTCGTAACCCAATAATCCTGATATATTGGGTAGTGGTGATTAATATCTAGCGGTGCTAGAATTGCTATTACGTTGAATCGTGCGCGAGGTGAGTCTCGTTTGATAATATCCTCAAGAGGAGCGTGAAACAAGGTTTTATTATTCGGAACCTAGCTAGTTGGAGTTTCATTACTCTATGAATAATAAATAAGCGTTTCATGCCGAGTCCACTCTTGGAATTAATAAGAAATTAATTAATTAAGTCCATAGTACACATTAATTATTTAGACAAAATCTATTCGCTTAATTAATTAATTTCTTATTAATTCCTAGTGTGGACTCAGCATGAAACGCTTATTTATTATTCATAGAGTAATCAAACTCCAACTACCTAGGTTCCGAATTATAAAACCTTGTTTCGCGCTCATGTGGAGGACATTATCAAACGAGACTCACTTCATGCACGATTCAACGTAATAGCAATCCTAGCACCGCTAGATATTAATCACCACTATCCAATATATCAGGATTATTGGGTTACGAAAAACCCGCACAATTTGATAAGTCAAAGTAATGCATAATCAATACCGTATGCTCAATGCTAACCTACATTGATTAAGAAACAAATATTTATCAAGACCCCGCCTTTCAGTAGATAGCCCAAGGACAAGTCTTGCTGTTAGATCCGTTCAGTGCTATACCACACCAATGTCATCTTATTTCAGTAAGGCTTAGAAATATGCGAACTGACATTGCAACCTTTTACGATGGAAAGTCTAATTCATCTAGGTTGTGAAATTCTTCCTTTTCTTTGTTTAGGATTGACCGTGTTACCTTAAAGTGGACGCCGCCCACAACCGGTCTACTAAAACAAAGACTTAGACTTTGTTAAGTTAACTTTTACATTTAAACATGCAATTGACATCCATTAAATGTAAAACATAACAACATTATGACAAAAATAATCTGTTTTATTACTTGGAAAATAAAATAAGAGTTTTACAGTATTCAATCACTCGAAACGTGATTTCTAGTATACAAACTCTAACAGTATCATATTTTGGAACATTATATTTTGATTTATTCACGGTTGGGGGTCTGCCTAAACCCCCCGCCCATTATGAGCGTTTTTTATATTAAAAAAAAAAACCACCCAAAAGTGTCGAGATAGAGTACAACACCATCTAAAGTACACAGATTAAAAAACGGAAGAAAAAACCTCAACAGATCTAACAGCACTATAAGTGCAAAACCAATAGAGCTGGAAATAAAAAGCAGCAATCAAAAGCACGACACACCACAGACTAACAAAGAGAAGGCAAACACCAGGTGCTAAGTAAGAAAAGGGGTACTTGAGAGTACATCAGGCAACAACTAGGGAGCAAGAGGCAACGCCCGCCTATTTCATGTGTTTCTCAAGCCTTCAAACCTGGTGTCAACCTTCCCACTCTCTGATGACATTCCAATACTCTAGATTTGCCCCGGTGAGTTATTGGTTAACATTTTGTCTTCTTGTTCTTCTGTTTGCATTATCTCATTTATTCAATAAATTGATTATATTTACATTATCTCATTTATTCAGTAAATTGATCGGCTACATGTGAATGAAAAGTGTACTAATGCATATAATATTTTATTTTATTAGGTCCATATACTAATCATTTTAATTTAAGAGGTTTTTATACTTTTATTTGTAATTTGGTTGAATTTTTTTTAACTGACTTTATAATTTATTTAACTTTTCTTGTATTAATTAATTTTATTGATTTTTTCTATTCTATTTATCGTGATATTAATTTAGTTGCAATATTGACTCAAGATTCATTGAAATAATTAAAACTTTATCGATATTTTCTGTTATCAACTTATAAATTCATCATTTCGATGAATTTTGAATCAGTACTTAATTAATTTGAAAATAAATAAGTAAAATAAATAAATTTAAGTAAAACAAGAAAAGATTTAATCAAATTCTTAAGTCCATTAAATAAAGAGTAAAAGCCAAAATTGGTCCTTAACATATGGCCATTTTACGTTTTTTGTCCTAAACATTATTTTTTTTTATTTTTTGGTCCTAAACATATGGAAATTTGATCATTTTGGTCATTCGCCAACATTTCCATTAAAAACTAACGGTCAACGGATTTAATCCCGATTTTGACCAAATTAAACTTTTAATTCTGATTTTTTTCTCCCTAATTAATTTCCTAATTAATTTTATAAACATTCTTTTAAAATTAGAATTAAATAATATGTTTAGGGTTCATTTTCATCTTCTTCCTTCCTCTTCCTCTCAAACCCTAGTTATGGAGCGATCGCATATTTCTCATAAAACAGACTCTGCCTCCAAAAACCGACTCTATCTAGAAAGCGAAAAAGAGGATTATTTCGAAACGGATCCAATTCCAAATAATGAAACTGACCCCAAAATAATTAAAAAATAGCCCCAAATTGTTTCTCTAGAGGCCGGAGGTTTCACTTTTCTGCGACTGAGTTCGCTAGAAACTGGCACCGAAGAATTTATTCAGCATCTCTTTCTCGAGCTCAATCACCTCTGCGTTCTCGTACGGCGACGAATCGAAGGCGGTGGAGATGCTACTACTGCTCTCGGAGCTGCCGAGCTGGAAGAAGTAGTCACCGTCGTCGTCGCCGCTGCGCGGCTGCACAATCCCCTTCTTCAGCAGTCGTCGTTACTTCCGCAGAGCCTTCCTGCACAGCCCTGCCGGCACCTTGTACACCGCCAGCACAGTCAAGTTCAGAACCCCACACGGGCAGCAGCAGGCCACCGTAATGCACTTTTTATTAGCACTAAATAAACCTGCAAGTATACAGAATATATATAGTATAGCTAAAGGTTAGTACCAGATATCGAACACGGGGAAGACGAACACAAAGTGTCTATCCTCTACTAAGACTCAAATACTATATGGAAAAACAAGTAGGTTTTGAAAACTTTTGGAAAACTAAAACCAATTGAAAGCATAGACCAACTAAAAGCGAATAATACACGGAGAAAGACGATAGAGATAAGGGAATCCCAGGGATGTGTGTTCACAGTTATGGTTATACAAAATTCCAACTACAATACCCTAGCACAGTTATTACTTTGATAGAACGAGTCACCTAGCTTATGCTCATGCGATACAAACGTTGATTACAAGATTAGGGTTGTCAATCCTAACACGTAACTCCAAAAAGCTCCTAAGACCCTTGAAAAGTCCTCACTCTCAATTAAACAGTGCCGTTTTAAGGGAAGCTAACTGTAGCGTCTACTAAGTGGATCTAACTCGCTAGAACTCTGTTACATTATGAAGCAAGTAATATTAAATCATACACAATTGTATCACTCAATCATGCAGCATCAAAATTACTTAGGGAAGAAACAAAGTAGAAACAAAACGGATATTAAATAGAAAAATGAATTTGTATAACCAAAGTCGTTACTAACACATCCCTAGAATCTTATGAGTTTAGTTACACATAAATGAATAAGCTAAAAACATAGATTGAAGGGAAGACAATTTGAACATAAAACTAAAGCAAATAAAACCCGTAGGTTGAATCCTTGTCGTTCTTGATGTTCTTGAAATCCTTCTCCAACTCCTTGCACCAATGAAGTACTCTAGGTCTTGATCTCTATGAAAGATTTTGCAAGTAGAAGTTTTTTCTTTTTGATGAAGCTTGAGGTCTTATTTATAGGGGAAAGTCATTCCTTGTTGTAGAAGGAAAAGATCTCCAAAATATGGTAAATCTGGGCGCAAATCGAGGGCTTCTCGAATTCGCCGCCTTTTCCGGCGGGCCGCCGCACCTTGGCCGGCGGTCGCCGCGTTGGAGTCCAGAGAGTCTGTTCTCTCGGCGGCAGACCGCCGCACGTCTTTCGGCGGTCGTCGGACGAGACTTCTCTTCCAAGCACATTTTTCCGAGGCGGAACGTGCATTGATCTGCCAGCCGGGCGCCGGCGGTCGCCGGTCGCCGTCTGACTCCAGATTTCCAAACTTGGCGTTTTGGCTCCCTTTTTCGGCTCAATTATGCACATTTCTCACAAAACACGTCAAAATACAAAAATAGACAAAATATGCAAATAATGGACGTGTAGAGTGACTTTGACATTAAAAACGGACCAAATAATGGCCTTAAAACAGTGCAAAATCCGAGCGTATCACACCGCCGCGCAATCCGCCGTCGCTCCCCCCGGCCATCTCCACCATCCCCCGCCTCATTCCGCCGAACGATGAGAAGTCGTTGTCAAGCAGCGGCTGCCGCGACGACGTCGGGGGCAGCCCAAATTGTCTCGTCATTTTTGTTGGAATCAGTATTCGAATTTCTCAACTGAAATCCCCTCTTTGATCTCCTCCATCCTTCACCAAACAAATCCAGATAACTGCACATTCAATTAGAATGATTTAATTCTAATTTTAAAAGAATATTTATAAAAATAATTAGGAAATAAATTAGGGAGTAAAAATTATAATTAAAATTTTAATTTGGTCAAAATCGGGCGTTGACCGTTAGTTTTTGACGGAACAGTTAGTTCAGGACCAAAATGATCAAATTTCCATCTGTTCAGAACCAAAAAATCCAAAATATAATGTTTAGAACTAAAAATATAAAATGACCATATGTTCAGGGCCGATTTTGGCCTTTACTCTTGAATAAAAGTCCAAACAAAAATAGCTATTTAATCAAAATGAATTAGAATATCCTAACAGAACAAAAATTGTAAAAGAATATAACGAAATAAAATGCATTACCAAAATGTTAATGAAATGATCAAATATATAAAATAATTAACCAAGAAAGAAAAAAATATCTAAGATAAAATATTTTTGAGCTAAATATTAGTATTGCATTTCAAGAATGACAACTATGATTAAAATTTTCGTATCTTATAATGTTCTTTCAATATTTAAAATATAAAAGAAAAAACAAAATTCGAACAAAGTGAGGGAGAGAAGGAATAATTGTTGTGATTTGTGTATTTTGTGTGTTGTGCACAAGAGGTGTGATCAATTGCTAACTTTCTTAAGTTGATAACTTGTTAACTCATCAACGCTGTGTATTAAAAATGTCAATACATAATTTTGTTGAACTTCAATATAATGTGTTGATATTATGGTTGATATTTTAATGTCATCGTATTGACATTTTTAATATACAATATTGACGAGTTAGCAGAATTAGCAATTTAAATAGTTAACAATATAACGCACCCCTTGTGCACAATACTAAAAAAAAGATGATATTCACATTTAAAAAAAAGAGGGCAGAAATTCAAAAATTTAATCTATCTGACCCAACAGAACATATGAAAGAGTATTGATGAGACTAAATACAGCAACTTGCCACAGAAGGAAGACAATATAAACCAATCATTATTTTTTGTAATTGCATAATTTCCAGGAATGAGATAATAAATTCATGTGATATTTGCAAGAATTGCAAGAATTTTGGAGGTGAGAATGAGTTGATTACTCAACTACCACCTTCGTTTCTTTCTGCAAGTTCACATCACAAGTTCAAAATGCAACTGTAGTTCGAAATTAAGGATAAATCGAGTCTCAGCCTTGCAGACGATTAACGAAACAAAGAAATTTTCAAACAGCTTCATCATGATCTTTGAAACGGCAGTTGAGACAAATATATGATGTGCACAAGGATGTTAGGCTTCCCAACCCCTAAGTAGAGTAGCACGAGCAACACGGTTGACACCCAACGTAAATGCACCCATCCGAAGGTTGCAATCGTGCGACTGGCACATGCCCTTGATGTTGTGGAAGGCCTTTGTCATGTATCTCTTAAGTTCTGCATTCACCTTATCCTCATCCCACATAAACCCTTGAATGTTCTGCACACACAAGAAGAAAATTTCAAAAGGATTATATATTGATTAACATATTTAGAATGACACATAGACTATAACATAATGGAGCAATATAAACAAATGAAGATGACACAAACCAGTTGAGCAGAAGAAGGGAACCTTACCTGCACCCACTCAAAATAACTAACAGTCACTCCTCCTGCATTTGCATATATATCAGGAAGTATTACAACTCCCTTTTTGGATAAAATCTGCACAAGTGGAACAATTTGATTAGAATATTGTCTATACTAGTTGGAAGGTCCTTATAAACAAGAGCAAAGCTTTGGACCTCATCAGCATCTGGATCAGTTGGATGATTAGCAGCCTCTACGACAAACTTGGCTCTGACATCTCCAGCATTTTCCCTTCAACAAAGAAAATAACCGACACAAGTCAGGTAGGATGTAGCATGCAAGAATTATAACTAACCACTGAAACATGTACGAACAACTGTGAGCATGCAGCAATATGCCTAATCTCTTTCTTTTCTTCATTCTGATCTGTCTCTCAAATGAATTATTCCTATGTTGTTAGTGGAATTTTCTTCATTATCTATGTGAGTGTACGCTTCTCTTTATGTCAGAAAAGTTAGGCTTATAGTGATCACTATATCGCAGAGCTTATCTTTGTTCAGTTATGGTAGTTTAGCCCTAATTGATACAGTGGTTCATAGATTAGCGACAACTGAAACAGAAAGTATCATAGAAAGTCTTACCATTTCTATATTCAGTTTCAGTTAATCCAGAACCAAACATAATTTCCCAGAATATTGACACTATTCCACCAAATAAACAGATCCATGTTACTTGCGTAGTTTACCCTAACTCCTTAAACCACTATAAAACTACGATATGGTTTTGATTAATTATTCATACAACTTCAAATAGTTTGATGGGATAAAACTAGCTGCTATTTGAGGAGCATAACAAAGAGGACAAAGACTGGTAAATCTGTTCAGAGGGGAAAAGAAGCTTCACAACTTTTCTAAGTACACCCCTTGTATTCACGTATTATCTGGAAAAAAAAATCCAATGAAACTACAGCTCCTTCTAAAGTTTAATCCCTTTTTAAAGAAGGAAAAGGAGCATTTTTCAAGCAATCAGAGCAGAAGATATAATAACTTAACAAGCATTTAGGGGAATTCATTCGCTAGAATAAAATGTTAAACCTGTTTAAAACTCCGCCTAGAGCACATGGTACGAGAACATCGCATTCCTGAGTTAGCAAATCATTTGAGTCCATCACATCAGCACCACTGAAATCGGCTAGCTTTCCTGTTGCCTCTTTATGCTGAAGCAATGCATGTATGTCAATTCCATTAGGATTTCTCACTGCTCCAGTGATATCACTCACTGCAACAACCTTTCCACCTCTTTCATGGAAGAGTTTTGCAGCCCATGATCCAACATTGCCGAAACCCTGCATAATGTCCAAACATTAGATGCTCAGCTTTTTATAAAATGTTCCTGTAACGAGAATAAGTTAAGTGAAATTTACTTCATACCTGAATAGCAAAAGTCAATCCCTTAACTGACTTTCCATGTTCAGCAAGTAGAGCTTCAGTGGCGTAAACAACTCCACGCCCAGTTGCTGCGTCTCTACCCAGTGAACCGCCAAGATCCTGAGATACCAATCACAAAACAAGACACTTATGTAATAAGATGATATCTTAATTTGGAATAACTATTAGCTTTAACAAATTTAAGTTTATAGTTTGAATTATACTTACAATTGGTTTTCCCGTAACGACTGCAGGTGAATAACCATGGAATTTTGAGTACTCGTCCAAAATCCAAGCCATTGTCTACAAAACACATGTATTTGTACTTATTCCTATTAAGGAAAAAATTTAAATGGGATTATATTTCAAATAAGGAAGATGACATTAACCTGAGCATTAGTGCCCATATCCGGGGCTGGGACGTCAGTATTGACCCCAATAAGGTCGTGTATCTTCTGTGTGAAGACACGTGTAAGACGTTCTAACTCACTAAAACTTAAATCTTTTGGTGAGCATCCTATTCCACCTTTAGCACCACCGTATGGAATATCGGCTACAGCAGTCTTCCACGTCATCAATTGAGCAAGAGCATTTACTTCATCAGGTTCAACCTTTACAGAGAATTTGCCTAATATCTAAGCACCAGTATAACAAAGCCACGTATAATATGACAATATAAAAATAGTAGGTGTATTTAAGAAGAATGACAAAGATATTACAAGGAAAAAGAGGATCATTGAATGCTCGAATAAATGCTGAATCTAGTACATTACTCGTTACATGTGGATAACTGGAAATTCGAAAAACGAACCACATCTATCTTTTGTCTTGTTCATAAGAATAAAATTGTCCTGGTTGTTCTTTATATGGTTTGTGCACTTCCATCACTAGGGATTCAAAATGAGTACATCCAAGGTAACTAATTCCATCACTAGTAATCAGCATACAGAACCATACAAATTTCACACTAAAACAAAAGCCAACGAGGAGCACGTGTTGTATCTTCCAAAAATCGTTGCCTATAACTATTAAATGAATACGACAGAGTATGTAATCCATAAATCTGAAAGCAAGAATTTTTACCAAAACATAGATGGATCAAAATCATAGACCCTGCATGAGATTCTTTTATGCGACGAAAAAACTAATCTATATCCATTCAAGAATTCAGTGGAAGGGACAATTCATTATCATTGTAAGAGTGTGTGCTCATCTTAGATCCAGCATCCTAGGAAGGCAACAAGCCAACAACAAGAACAAGTCTGTAAAATCTAGCAGAGTAGATCAGAATTGCGAACCGAGCCTATGAAGCTAAAACCATGACCTAAAGGAAGGCTTTGCACATGATGAATTTTACTTTAGCATCATCCTAAAGATTTACATTAAGCTAGAAATTCAATTTTCAGAACCAAGCAAACAATAGAGCATTTAGGTCTACCAATTTCAACATCATCAAAATAAAAAAATAAAATAAAAAGGAGAGACCTCTGGATGATAACGGATGCCTCCTTTCATGGGGCCACGGGAATTATCATGCTGCACTCTGAATCCAACGTAGGAAACCAGGGTTCCATCGTCTTTGGGAATCGTGCATTCCACCTGATCACAACCCAAAAAAATCAATCTTTCACAATGAATCACTAGAAAAAACCCACAAATTAAATTGAAATCAAACAGACCTTAATCTCTCTAAAGGGGATCATGAGACTCTTCTCAATCTTGGAGTCGATACCAAGAATGCGCGCAGCTTTCCGGAAGTTGCGATTAGTGGCGGCGAGAGCATTCATCTTCAAAATAAAAAAAGAGTCGAGTGAAAGCACATCAACAATAACAGTATGTATTCATGGTGGTGGTGGTGGTGGGTGGGTGGTTAGTAGTAGTACTTAGTAGGAAGGATCGTGACGCCAACAAAGTCAATTCAAGTACTACACAAAGAGATGCTCTGCCCAGGTAGGCTATATTCAGTGAAAATACTATTCATTTCAATTTTTCAATAAATCTTTTTAATTATCTTTCACTTTTTTGGATTGTCCTCTTTTTAAAAGTTCACAACTTTTACCTGATTTTGTTGATCGCACATAAATTTGAAGAAATATAAAGAAAAATTAACTGGAAAAATTAGTAGAATATGATATCTATTTTTTAATATTAGTTTTATAATAAAATGTGAGTGTAGTGAGTTAGAATGTGGGACCTACTTATTATATATGGAAAAAATAAAGTGTGATAATTATTGTCAGACGGACCGAAAAAAGAGTGACAATTATTGTGGGACGGACATGAATGGAAAAGAATGACAATTATTATGGACGGGAGAATAGTAATCAGGTTCTTTATGCTCATAAATTGAAAATTCTCAATTTTTGATATTTTCTATAAAATGTAATCAATATATATACTCCATCTAATCACCAAAAATAATCTAATACGTAGACGCCATGGATTTTAATACAAACTTAATAGAATACGAAAGAAAATGAATATAGTGGATAAAATAAGAGAAAAAAAATAATTTGAATAAAATATGAGAAAGATTGATAAAAAAATGAGTACTCCCTCCATCCCAGGAAGACGACCTTTTCCTTAAGCGCTACAAGATTTTATGCATCTTTATTTTGTGTGTTAAATGGAGAGAGTAAAATAACAGAAAGAGAATAAAATAAAGAAAAATGTGTTTTCGTTTTTAGTAATGAGTTATCTTGATTGGACAAACCAAAAAAGAAAGTGGGTCGTCTTCAGTGGTATGGAGGGAGTAATAAAATAGAAATAACTTTCGTTGGATTCTTCTACAAATTTTGGTTTTATTAGATCCTTTTATATTTTTTCATTTCATAGGTCCTTACATTAATGCATTTTTATTTAAGAGGTTTTTTAGTTGAATTTATTTAATGGACTTCTGAATTAATTAACTTTTTATGTATTTTTTATTTATTTTATATTATTTTCTTATTTAATTGAAATTAATTTAGTTGCAATATTGATTCATAAAAAGTCTTTGGAAAAAAAATTATAAGTTGATAATAGATAATGTCAATATATTATTTATTTTCCAATAATATTAAATCGATATTGTAACCGAATATATTTTAAAATAAATTAGATATAAAAGCAAATAAATAAATTTAATCAACACAAGAAAAATTAATTAAATTCTGTAGTTCGTTAAAATAAAGATTCCACTAAATAAGAAATAAAATATAAAACCTCTTAAATCAAAATGTAAGTATAAGTGCCCAATGAAAAAAAAATGAAAATGACCAAATGAAACAAAATGCTACATTGGTACGAAAACCTAAACCAAAAATTTGAATAAGAACTTGATGAAACAAAATAAATTAGTACGAGGACTCTAACTGTGTTTTGCCAAAATATTAGTATGATACATACATTACGTAGACACCATCCATGAGCATAGTTTCCATTTAGTTCTAATTACTATTATTTGTTTTATTTTATATTTATTTTAGTTTCAATAGCTAAATTATTATTATTGACGCAATTAATTCCACAAACTAATTACTTTTAAAGTTTGATTTATTCATTTTTTCCATAATTTTAACTAAATTATTACAGAGTAATAAAATGAGTTTTGATTTTTATGTAATTTGCAAAATTAAAAATATTAATAATAAATTATAGAGTTAGAATCAAATTGATTATATTGACATCTTATTTGATATTTCATTCCAGTTCATACTTGGGTGCTCAAAATTTTAAGTTACAGCTATATCATCTCGTTTCATTATTTAGTGTGCACCTTTTAATTATAAAATTAATGTGTTGTGATGTAACTGGATTATAAATTTATCATTATACAGCTTTATCATTGTTCAATTATCTATTGAGCACTTTTTTTTTTCTCACACGTATAATATGTTATGATATGAAGTACTTTTTCCATTATAAACTACAGTAAAATAATATATTAAATGCTCGCCTAATATTAAATTATGAGTAATTTGAGGTTTCTTTTTTAATTTAATTATTTCTTGCATTTAAGATAAAATTATCTGTTATTGTATTTAAGTATACTATTGACTTTTTTCGGAGAAACATTATAAATCTACAGAAACATTATTTATTATTCGGAGAATAAATTTTAACTAGATAGTTTTTTCAAATATAAAACTTTTTTCATAACACCTATTGAGGATATTAACAAACCGGATTCTCACGAGATGCGATTCAATACAATAACAATCTTAGCACCGCTAAAAGTCAAATATCACTATCCAAATTATCAGGATTTTCGGATTACGCAAAAGTCACACCTTTTGATAAATCATAAAAGTGCATAACAAACATTGTATGCTCAATGTTATATACAACGATTAATGGCATAGCAATTCTTGAGACCTCGTCTTTCTATTAAAGACTTATCTCATTATTAAATGTTGTTAAATTCTTTAGGTATGAAAACTTTCAGACTGACACAACAATCATTACCCTTAAGTAGCCAAAACATATCTAGATCGTGAAAATAAGTTTTATTTCTCCACCGTACCAACTGAGACTCCTATTGTGATGAACATGTCAATTACTCAGTCATACAATGAAAAAACTTAGATTGCTTTTAGATATTAAATGTTGTAAAACATACACTCCATCTGTTCAATAGTAGGTCAATCATTTTCCATTTTGGACATTTCATATTAGTAGAGTCATTTCTTTTTTTTTTTAGTAAAAGGTAGTAACATATTTTCTCACTCCTACTTTTCCATCTCTCTTACTTTATTCTCTCTACTTTTTCCTCTCTTTTACTTTATTATCTTTTTTTTACACACTTTTTTCTTAATCTCCATGCCGGAAAAAAATTTCTCCACTACTATGGCTCGGATTTTAAGAAATATAATGGAAAGTGGGTTGAAAAAGTAAGTGGAATGTGAAGTCCTACTTTTATATACTCCCTTCGTCCCACAAAAGATGTCACACTTTCCTTTTTAGTTTGTCCCACAAAAGATGTCACATTTTCCTTTTTGGAAAAAGTTCTCTCTCACATAAATATAAAATTTATATTTTCTCTCTCCATTTAACACACAAAACAAAACCTCCTAAAATCTCGTGTCGTCCCACAAGTGAGACATCTTTTGAGGGACTGAGGGAGTATTAGTTTTAGAGTGAACTACATAAATGGTACCTGATCTTTATTTTATATCATTTTTGGTACCTATAAATCACATTTTTGGTACCTGATACAATTTTCATCCCAAAATGCCCTTTAAACAAATATAGTTTCCCATTTATGTCATAGAGGGTATTTTGGACATACATAAAATTAGTACCAAAAGTGATATTATAATATCTTCTTTTAATATTATTATTTTGATGTTATAAATTAATAATTAATACATTTTTAATATCATAAGAAAATACTTAAATATAATTATAGTTATAATTATATTTAATTATTATAATATATTATTATTGTAATACTAAAAACTGATCGAAATTAATAAATAATTGTAGTATAATGATATAAATTATGAATCACGTAATATTATGTAATAATAATAATAATAATAATAATAATAATAATAATAATAATAATAATAATAATAATAATTATTATTATTATTATTATTTTACATTAAATTAGTAATTAATCAATATAGCCTTAATAAAAATTTAACATTGTGAATTATAATAATATAAAAATTTGAATATTTTTAGTTAGGTGTTCCAGTCTTAAAATGAGTATAAAATAATTTAATAAAAAATATTCAATTAATTAATTACTTTAAATAGGTATTTTTATTTATATTATGAATGCAATTAGATGTATGTATAAAACACTAAAAAGAAAGAAGAAAAAGAAACAAAAAGAAAAAAGAAGGAAGAAAAAACATAAACTAAGGAGAATAAAGAAAAAGAAAAGGAAGATAAAATACTAAAAAGAAAGAAGAAAATGAGAAAAAAGAAAGAAGAAGAAACTAAATAAGAAAAAGAGAAATAAGA
This sequence comes from Salvia hispanica, assembly GCF_023119035.1. Taxonomy (NCBI): domain Eukaryota; kingdom Viridiplantae; phylum Streptophyta; class Magnoliopsida; order Lamiales; family Lamiaceae; genus Salvia; species Salvia hispanica. Next base: position 4,664,789 of record NC_062966.1, on the reverse strand, counting down.
AAGGAAGAGCAAATAATCACATATTTGGTACTACTATTTAATTGAAATTTCCAAAAATATCCTCCATGAAAAAATAATCACATATTTGGTACCTAGGATTATTTTTGTCACTGGGTACCAAAAACGATATAAAATAAAGATCAGGTACCATTTATGTGCGAAAGTGAAAGATCAGGTAACATTTATGTAGTTCACTCTTAGTTTTATAATAAAATGTGAGTGTGATAAGTTAGTGGAATGTACGATCAATTGCCAAAAGTAGTAAAGTACGGGTGTCAATTAATTGTGGATGGACGAAAAAGGAAATTGGTGTCAATTAATTGTGGACGGAGAGAGTAATAAGCAAAGCACAACAAAAAAAAATATTCCTTCTCGTCAACGGCTAAAAATGGATGAAGAGTTTTACATATGCAATATAATCTTAAAATATGCTTTACAGTATGTCACTCTAACAATCTCACGGTTATACTTAAAAACACATTTTCCAGTATACTTGACTAGAACTATTTTAGCACGGAAAATCACCAGCATGTGCACAGGGGTTTGTAGTGAGCGGCAAGTTAAATTATTGAGTTCACAGAGACTAAATGTGTAACGCCCCGACTTTTCCAAATATCCTTTAGCTGTGTTAAGGTTTAGGGTTGGGTTTATATATATATATATATATATATATATAGGATTTTGATTTATGAAAACTAGATTTAAATACAGAAACGCAGAACACAGTCATACGCATGGTATTTTTAGGTCATAGTTAGTTTATTTTTAGGTCATGCTAACAAAGCATGACCTAAAATGATCTTAACATGACATAAACCCGAATTTTATAATATGACCTAGAACTGCTTAATTATAACCTTCCGTATTTTTGGTTAATTATTGACCATTAGATCATCTAATCCTAGGGCCAAAATTTGGGCTGCATTTCTTGATTTAAGCACATACTTGTTTTGATCACTCCCCTATATATATATATATATATATAGGGATGTATTCATATCATTTTTCTAATTATTGTTCTTTTTTCTTCTAAATCCTAGCCCACGATTTTGATGATCTAATGGCTGATTTTTATGCCACATGGATTTAATAAATTAATCAAAAAAATTCGAAAAGGGCACTTAGGGGAGTAGGTAAAAATCGGCAGTTATATCATTTCCATGATTCACGCCTTCTGTTCCATATTTACATAGCTTTTATTTCTTTTCCTTTATTATATCACAATATGCTTATTTCTTTTTATAATTCATCGATTTTACTCAAATTCTAACTATTATTTCGCTAAAAAATATTGGAGAAATAGGAGTTCAATATTCTCATCAGTTTCTGAGTAATGCATATGTCTCTTACAAGAAATAATGTACGCCTAATGTCTAATAATGTACGGTCCGAATTTTAATAATGTACATTTGTAGCAGTGAATAATGTACAGATTGTAGAGAATAATTTTGTAAGGAACTTGAATTCATGCCTTTGGGTTTAGGAATCTGACAAGACGAGGTTTTTATTAGGGCGGCGACTCTTGTGTGTGCGTGTCAACTGGCCAGGAGGGTGCCTAGACCTAGCTGTGTCGTTGGGTCTGTGCCTAAAACCTCTTGTCAACAAAAATACCTCAACCCACTTCTACTGGCTAGTATAGTGGAGTAAGGGTCGGTCCCACAGAGATGGATGTAGGCGAAGTGCAATTGCAAAGACATTTTGGAAGGGCTGGTTAACTACCACGCTTTTGGGGTTGAGTTCTACCTAGGCATAAAATTAAAATGAGACTCTACCTATACTGACCTGTAGGTAACTAAATGCTTAATGCTATTGGATGTGTACGTGAATGTGAAAGTTGGACACCTAGTTATGCATATGAGAAGCTACTAGACGAAACTTACTAAAAATGGCTAGACAAAAGGTAAATGGAATCAAAGGACATGCTGGCAGACTGGCTGCTGGGTTTGCAGAAAAGCTGAAAAAAGTGCAAGTACAAAAGCAAAAAGTAACAAAAGTAACATATCTTTCTTTGATTGTGACATTTTTTCTTCACCAAGCTAAACTAACCAGATCTAACAAACTCCATTGATGAATGCTCAAGCTCAAAAATTCGTAAATGCAATATTTAACTTGAAATCAAGAACGGAAGCAAGAAAAACTGAGATTTACGCATACTGGTCAACAGGACAGAGTGACAGACACAAGCAGAAACGAATTCCATGCATTTTTGTGAAACTTAAACCGATTAAAACTTGTAAACACTTGAGGAAAGACTAGATCTAACTAAGCTAGGCAGATTCAAGCACTTAAACAACATAAAACTATCAGATCTAGTTAACTAGAGAGATTTAAAGCAATAACAAAGCTGAAACTCAAATAAAACCATAAAAACTTAACTTCATTCAAACATTCAAACCATAAGATGCTTCAAACAGATTAACTACTGAAATCCGAGACAAATGCAAGTAAAACAAGTTCTTAAACTAAGAAAACATTAAAAGAAAGCATGTAAATGGCTGATGGCTTCTTCTGAAACTGGAACTGGACTACGGCGGCTGGAATGATTCAGGCATGATGACTCCCCGCCGGCTGGTGGCCGGAATCTTCATGGCAGGCTGCTGGATTTAGAGAGTGGAACTTAGAGCTAATGGAGCTATTCTCCCAAAAAGTGTTCTCAAAGTGATAAGTCAAAAGTGATTAAAAGTTGAAGTCTCCTTATGTTCAGCTCCTATTTATAGGGTGGCTTGCCCTAATTTCTAGGGCTGCCTCTTCATGCAAAATGACAATTTTGCCCCTCTTTAGTAGGTGATTGTTCCAAGCAAGTCCTTCCTTCTCGTGTCTAGTTCCGTAGCATCCATCCTGACCAGTTTGCACCTTTTCTGCTCATACTGACCAGTTTGCACACCTTTTGCTTCTTTTTCACCCGAATTTCTTCCGATCCTTTCCTCCTGATTTAGTACCTCAACCTGCACACTTTAGCAACTATTTTGCAGATATTATCCAATAAAGCACGTTATACTGACCAGTAACCAAGGCTTAGAACGAGACTCATCAAACTGCTCACACTTAACACATACTTGTCCTCAAGTATGAAGAAACAAGCCAAATAAAAATAGTGAGTTGAGTTCGCAAGCCTGGTTACCTCCCCTGACCGACCTAAACTAAAAAGAACAAAAGACGCAACACTCTAAAAACCTTGACGCAAATAGAAAAAACACTAAAAGAAAAATTACACATAAACGAAAACACATTAAAACACATTGAATAGGCTATATTTTCAACCATTCTTCCCTTCAAGTTTGAGTTCAATCCGGCTGTAAGCAGCCTCGAACTTCCGCCGCCCCCCTTTTCCTTCCCAGCCAGTACGTCCGTTTGTCAAGATTGCCTTAACCCTCAGCCAAACACTAGATTCGCTCAGTCACTCATTCCTCACCGGAGATGTTAGGACTGTTTCTCTCAAAATGCTGAAACACAGATGCTTCGGACTTAGATCTCACGAGCAGCTCCTAAGGGTCTTTATTGGCTTGTAACGGGACCATGGGCTTGTAACATTTGGGGTGGATGTTCCTAAGGCTCTAAGGTTTAAAATAACATTACTTTATTCTGATGCGGAAGAGCTGTGTGTACTTGGGCGCTTGGCATTTCTTCTTACTTGGCTTGATGTTTTTCACGATTCGGCCTCCAACTGGTCAGTAGACTCCTTTGTGGCTTCGCCACCCTTATTCCTTCTTCTCTTTTTTTGTGATCTGGATAATTTTTTTTTTCAGACCATTCTCTCCATTTTTCTTCTTTCTCTCTCTCTCTTTTTTTTTAGGACCAAGTATTTCTTCCTGGTCAGTTTTCTTCAATTTTCTGCTTCTTTCTCCAGTTGGTTCTCTGCCTCTGTTCTTGATCAGTAGCTTCTTGCCTTATGCCTTTCATACACACAGTCCTAGTAGCTAGTGGGTTATATCGAGATTTAAAGGAGAGGGGCTAGAAAAAAAGGGTTCTAAGGGAAGGGATTTATTTTTATTTTTCAGGGGGGTTTCCTATTGCCCTTAGGATTTTGCTACACGCGGTCACTTCACCCTAGACATCATGTGGCAGCCACTCTTTTTTTTTGTATATTTAGCGGAAAGTAGTTCCACTTTTAGGCTTCTAATTCACCATTTAAGAGGGCTTTCGTATCTGGACTTAAGTTTGGGCTTTTCTCTCATACTCGCATCATCTGTACTGACTAGGATCTACTGGGAGGGGTGGTTTCCATTGTTTAGCATGCTTTATTTCCATCAATTCCCCTCACCGTCAGTTTGAAACAGTTGAGTTTTAAGCCCGTTCATTCAACACATATCCTAAAAAAAACGTAACCTAAACTGACCTACTAGGGACTGACTCGACACGCGACAACACATATATACAGTTATACTGGCCATTATGTTCCCCCCTCCCACTTCATCCTTGCATGCCCTCAAGTGAGCTCAGTGAAGTGGAAAACAGGATGGCCAGTATCAAACACGTAGGACACATAAAACATAGAAAAACACATAACACATGGAAAACATACTACATATGAAAACTTCTCACACTTAGACTATGCAATAGGCTAAGTGGGGCAAGAGTAACTAACATAGAGAACCTATAGACAAAGTAGAACAAAAACAAGATATGCAAAACATACTATATATCAAAACTTCTCACACTTAGACTATGTAATAGGCTAAGTGAGAGAAGATATAATACTTACCAAACAAAATCACATAACATAATGAAAATTTCTAAACAACCTAAACACATATATGGTGTAAACCCCAGCCTTCTCACACTTAGACTATGAAATAGGCTAAGTGTTATGAAAAGGGGTATACGCATGATATCACAAACATATTAACACATAAACATAAAACTGACACACATAGAAAAGAAACTAAAAATTACGAAAATCTAAAAGAAAAACTAACTGGTCAGTGTGGGGGTGTGTCATTGCTTCCTTCGGCTCCTCCTCGGGGTGGTGCATTGTGTAGCTGCTGTGTTGGGTATTTCAGGTGGTACATCATCGGAGGTGTCATTCTCTTTTTCTTATGATTCTTGAAAGTCCCCATGATTTTCCTCTTTTCCATGGGCCGCAGACGATGGTTAGAGGGGTCCTTGCTCCTGATCAGTTTGGGCCATCGTTCCAGTTTCCTGATGATAACGGCCGTTAGGACCTCCTTGGAATTCTTGGTCTCCTCCTTTTTCCTTATTTCCCCCATGCCTTTCCTCTTTCTTTCTTGGTTGTATCTTTCCTCTTTGTCTTGCTTTTCATGTACGTCGGTTTCTGGTGCTGGTATCTCTTCCTGGGCAGTAGACAGGCGCTCTCGGGCTTCAACGACCACCTCCTCTTTTGGCCCTTCAGATAGGTTCTCCCCAGGTTTTGTAGGAGTCCCTTCTTCCTGGCTAGTAGCGGTAGGCGATTCTGATTCTGTAATTGGGTGGCTTTCCTTCTGGGCAGTAGTCAAGTCGGGATTCTCCCCAGGTTTTGTAGGATCCTCCTGATCTTCATCGCTCGAAATCTCCATTGCCTTAGATGCAGTGGTTGCCCCTATCTTCTTTGCCATCCCATGGCCGAGGTATCTTTTCGATACACGCGTCGGCCTCTGCTTCTCCTTCGGCTCATCCCTCAATACCAACTTCCACTTTACCGGTTCGGGTTTCATCAAGGTTGACTTTTCTGCCAAAGGCTGGGCAGTATGGACTTGTGGTTCCATTTCCATCACTTTCTCGGACTCTGCCTTCTCTACTGGCTTGGCGGGTTCCTCCTCTGGTTCTCTTATCGGCTCTGCTGGGCTCTTATCTCCTACTGCCTCAGATGCGAGGTTCGGACCCTCAGCCATCTCGGCAGCATTCTCCTCTTCAGCTGCGGATATTGATTCTGATTCACTCTTGATGGTTGTGCAGCAATCTTCCTCAATGCTCGCATCCAAGTCAACAGGCAAGGCAGTGGTTAATCCTGAATGAGTGGTGACTGGATCTACCCCTTCTCTCCTTAGCCAGTTGGACTCAGTGTCTTTAAACTGCGGAACACAAAAAATAAAAAAAAGTTTATTTACAATATTTACACCAAAATTCTTAACAAAAGCACATGATACGCCATCCATCCCCGGCAACGGCGCCATTTTGACAGCCCGGAGGTGTTTTCCTTTCCCTTTGTGGTTTTTCGTATGTGAATTGGTGTGTATCCAACTGATCAGGAAGAGATTCCCGACCCAGCTGAGTCGTTGGTACGATAACCGGGACCTGGCTTCAAACAAGTTTCCTCAACCCACTTCTACTGATTAGTATAATGGAGGTAAGGGTCGAATCCCACGAGGATGGACACGTTTTGATAACTGCGGTGACTTTCCTGGGTGTTTTGGTTAGCTACCACGCTTGGGTTGAGATTTTACCTAGACACGAATTAAAGGTGGTACTCTACTGACTAGTAGGCGCGAAAATGATAGACATGTGGGAGTGTTCGTGAAAATAGGGGACAATGTGTCTCAGAGGCATATGAAAAGTAGACAGTTACTAAAAGAGGAAAATTAGACAACAAAGTATATCTGATGGCTGGGGGCTTTCTGACAGGTCTGGATAGTACATCTGAAAAGTAGGGAACAAAAGCAAAAGTAACTTAAAAGTAAAGTGGTTCAAACTAAAGTTGATTTTGACGTTTTCTTCTTCACCAAGTATTAACAGAATTCAGATAAACACAAATACCATGACTGAACTTCAGATTCACAAATTCGAACTCAAGATCCATCGATTTAAATGCTCAAACTTAAATTAAACGGTGAAACTGCAACTTTACTTCTACTGACTGACATGCAAGGTGGTAATCACGGCGCAGAAAAGAAACTCATGCACGAAAACTTGACTAAACATAGCTACAACTTTGAATCAACAACTCCCGATAAGAAAACACTTAGAAATTGAAAGCAATAACTAAATCTAACTTTCCTAGGCAGAATGAAGCAAACTCGAACCAAAGTGACATGCGAAATAGAAACTTCATAATGTAAATGTTGGAAGATAACAAAGTACTTCAAAAGAGCAACATCGATGAGTGTTTGCAAATAACCAACGATGAAAACAAGTAAACTTTAAACTAGGGAAGCGATTAAGATTGTTTGTGCCACTCCGAGCGATGATACTACTACACTGCTACGATGACTGGCTGGAACGGCGGACTGATGACTTCTCCGGCAAACTCTTGGACGTCAAGTGACCATGGCTGTGGCGAGGAACGAGAGGTGGGATAATGCTGAAGGAACTGATCATCTAGAGAGAATTCTACTAAGTGTGATTTTTTTTCGGTCCCTTCTCTCTCTCCAAGTGGCTTCTTTTATAGGGAGGCTTGCCCTTGCTCTTAGGGTAGACTTCTCCTGCGTTTTGACCTTTTTGCCCTTGTCAATGATCATCCCAGCTATCCTCCTTCTCCATCTCGAGCCTTCTCTCTCGGCATGCATCCTGGTCAGTATCGCACCCTTCTGGCGCCCTTTTCACTTGCGTCACCTGAATCGTCTCCTACCGACTTGGATCCTTTTAATCCTGCACACTTAAGCAACTGTTTTGCAGATAATACATGCATTTCACGACATACGACCAGTAACCAAGGCTTAGAATACGACTTATCAAACTGCTCACACTTACCACATGCTTGTCCTCAAGCATGAAGACAAACAAAAAGAAATAAGTCGTCGAATTCGAGCCTGGTTACTCCCCCTGACCGACTCTACCTAACTAGACTCAAGACTCTGACGAAAAAGAAAGAAAACGAAATAACGACACAAACACATAACACATATAGTTAACTTAAACACATAGAACAGGCTATATTTTCAACCACCCTTCCCCTCGAGATCAGGTGCAATCCGGCCTTAGGCAGCCTTGAACTTCCGCCGCCCCCCTTTTCTTCCCCAGTCAGTATATCTGCTTGTCAAGGATCACCCAATCCTAGGCCAAACACTAGGTTCACTCAGTCACTCATTCCTCACAGGGATGTTAGGACTGCATTTTCTCTCAATGCTAAACCACAGATGTTTCGGACTCAGATCTCACATGCATACGGCTCCCGAAGGTCTTTAAGGCTTGTAATGGGGCTAGTGGTTTGTAGTGTTTGGGGTAGTTGTCCCTAAGGCTCTAGGGTTCAAAAACTAACTACTCATTTGATGAAGGAGAACTGTGTGCATTCGGGCTTCTGGCTAGGGCTTCTTCTTCGGTTGGACAATTTCTGACATTGGCTTCCAACTGGTCAGTAGCTTCTTTGTGGCTTCGCCACCCTTATTCCTTCTTCCTCCTTTCTCTTTTTGTGGCCAAGTATCTGCGACCATTTTCTTCAATTTTCCTTTTTGTGGCTTTGCCACCCTTATTCCTTCTTCTATTTTTTTTTTTTTTTTTTTTTTTGGATCCTGGAAACTTCAGATCGATTTTCTCCTTCTTTCTTTGTTTTTCTTTTCTTCAGCTGGTTCCTTTTGTATGTCCTCCTGGGCAGTTGCTTCCTTGCCTCATGCCTTGCACGCACACAGTTCCAGTGGCTGATGGGTTATTTCGGGGTATAAGTTAGGCTAGAAAATGGGGTTCTAAGGGTAGGTTTTTCTTTTCTTTTTT
>NC_062966.1:4636877-4656109 GCF_023119035.1 Salvia hispanica | reverse complement strand
AGACCATCAAATGGTCCGGGATAGATGTGCCTTCATCGTTAGCTTGGGCGTTGGTAGCGGTTGGTGTCGACAAACTCGACATGGCCGAGCCCCTCGAGAGCCGGGAGAGAGGCTGGGCGCGGCAGCTCGTGTTCGGGGGGGTCGGGGGGTGAGAGAGGACAGGTGGTCAGAAAAGATGATCGGACGTTGGTCGGCGGTGGGACGTCACCGGCAGGGCAGTCACCGGAGGACCATTACACTAGAGAGAGAGAGTTGAACACGGGGAATATAATTACATTTCTTCGGAGGAAACAGTCTAGCCTTCTTTTCCTTCTGCTCACTTCTACTTCATTTCTTCGCTAGACTGTTTCCTCCAGCATCTCCTGGATCTTGCGATTCTGTCACACACCTGGCTTAGAAACCGTGTTAGACCCAGCAAAATGTAATGCTTTTCACTATATAACCGATGCATGAAATTAGCCTTATCAACGCACCCGCACAGGCAAGTAAGGGGAAGGAGAGCCAAGTGTTTCACAAGGACAGCCCTAGACCGAGAGAAGTTCATACTCAGGATGACCTCCAGAAGGGAGATTTAGAGGGATCTTTACCTCGAGCAGCTAATCCATTTTTCCTAGATCCAGGGCCTGAGTTAGAAAGTAAGGGAGTGAGTAGGGAAACTGGCGAAATCCCACCTGGGAGTTCCACAAATGCGGTGAAGCGAGCGAAGTCGTTTCCATACCGAGGGGAAGCCAAGAAAAAGAAGGATGATACAGAGGATCTCATGGAAATTTTTTGCAAGCTGGAAATCAACCTGCCTTTCTTGCAAGCCCTAAAGATGCCTGCCTTTAGCAAGTTCATCAAGGAATTCATACCTGGGAAGACAAAGCCGGACGGAAAGATTGTGATCGGGGAGAATGTATCTGCTGTGATACAAAAGAGAAGGATGCCTTCAAAATGCACAGACCCAAGTATGTTCACATTACCCATTTCTCTAGGGGACATTAGAGTCGAGCATGCCAGGTGTCATCTAGGGGCGTCTATAAATGTTTTACCCCTTTCAATCTACAAGAAACTGACAGGAGTTAGGATGGTCGATACCAACGTGGTAATCCAGTTAGAGGATAGGACTTGCATCTGTCCTGAAGGTGTGTTAGAAAATGTCATAGTTAAGGTGCATGATTTTCTATATCCTGCTGATTTCTATGTTATCAAGATGAATGATAATGAGTCTGCTGAGTCTAGTGGCGTGCTCTTAGGGAGACCGTTCTTATGCACCGCTAAGACCATTATCGATGTCTTTGATGGAACGATTTTCCTGGACTACAATGGGGAAAAATATACATTTAGCATAGATGAGGGAATGAAAATGCCATTAGATGTTGAAAATTTGTATGCTATAGATGTTATTAACCCCCTGGTCCAAGAATATCTTGAAACTGAATTGATACATGAACAAATTGACAACTCGGAGTTGAGCCATTTAATCGACCGAGAAGTTGTAGGGTGGTGTGCAGCAATGAACACAATGGAATTGACAGACGAGGAACTAGCAGAACCCATCATGGAGTTTTGCAAAAAATCCCAAGTCAGCTAGATCAAGGGGATCAGCCCATGTGGCCAATTTGGAAAATTCTCATGGGACTGGGAAGGAGACATTACCTGACCTTGCAGAAAAAAATCACTTGCCCCAGGAGACGAATGACACCAAAAAGGAACTGAAGACACTCCCACCAGGTCTCAAGTATGCTTACTTGGAAGAGAATGAGACATTCCCAGTAATTGTCAACAGTAACTTGACCGAGGAGAAGGAGAAGGAACTATTGGGAGTAATCAAGCGGAACAAGAAGGCAATAGGATGGACCCTCTCCGATTTAGTAGGAATCAGCCCTGATCTCTGCATGCACTACATCCGGTTAGAGGAAGGTGTGAAGGCTCACCGAGACGCACAACGGAAGCTGAATCCAAACATTCGGGAGGGAGTTCTGAAGGAGGTGTTGAAATTGCTCTCTCTAGGGATCATCTACTCCATCCCGGTCAGTCCTGTCCATATGGTGCCCAAAAAGTCAGGAATATAGGTTGTCAAGAATGAAAAGAACGAATTGGTACCCACTAGGCTGGTGACTGGGTGGAGGATGTGCATTGACTTTGGGAAACTGAATGAAGCCACGAAGAAGGATCATTTTCCTTTACCCTTCATTGACCAGATGTTAGAAAGGTTAGCTGGCAAATAGTATTTTGGTTTCCTTGACGGATACAGCGGTTATTTCCAGATTTACGTAGACCCAGAGGATCAGGGGAAGACCACGTTCACGTGCCCTTTCGGTACGTATGCATACCGAAGGATGCCGTTTGGGTTGTGTAACGCACCAGGGACGTTCCAGCGGTGTATGATGAGTATCTTTTCGGATTTGCTTGAAGTATATAATGAGATATTCATGGATGACTTTACCTTATATGGGAATTCCTTCGACACGTGTTTGACCAACCTTGACCTAGTATTGAAAAGATTCCAGGAGAAGCACCTGGTCCTGAATTTCGAAAAATGCCACTTCATGGTGACTGAAGGTATTGTCCTGGGTCACGTGGTCTCTGAAAGAGGGATACAGGTGGACAAGGCAAAGGTGGATGTGATATCGAAGTTACCTTACCCCACAAACCAAAAAGAAGTTAGAGGCTTCCTGGGTCACGCGGGATTTTATAGGAGGTTTATAAGGGATTTCGCAAAAATCGCGCAACCGCTCACCCATTTGTTGCACCCATTTGTTGCACAATGATGTGGAATTCGTCTTTGATGGGGGATGCAAGCAGGCTTTTCAATTGCTTAAGGACAAACTCGTGTAAGCACCAATAATCAGGGCGCCAGACAGGAATCACCCTTTTGAGATAATGTGCGACGCTAGTGACTTTGCTGTAGGAGCTGTCCTAGGTCAAAAGATAGATGGGAAAAGTTATGTGATCTTCTATGCTTCCAAGACTCTAAATCAAGCTCATAAGAACTATGATACCACGGAGAAGGAAATGTTGGCTGTCGTGTACTCAATCGAGAAGTTCCGACCCTATTTGTTTGGGTCGAGGGTTATTGTTTTCACAGATCACGCAACGATAAAGTACTTACTGGCAAAGAAGGAGTCTAAGCCAAGGTTAATCCGTTGGGTGTTGCTTTTGTAAGAGTTTGATTGGGAAGTGAGAGACAAAAAAGGAACAGAGAATAGAGTAGTCGATCACTTGAGCAGAATTTTTCAAGGGGAAACGGAGGAGGCCATACCCGATGCTTTTCCTGAAGAGCATTTGTATTATCTAGAGGAATTCCCTAGACCGATCAGTTGGGAGGCAGTTTTGGCATTAACTGGTCTAGGAGAATCCGACAAGAGGAAGAGAACACTAAACGCAGAACCATGGTTTGCTGACTTGGCAAATTACTTGGTCACGGGAGAGATGCCCAGTTCAGAAGAAATTTCTCAGGCCCAGAAGATGAAAATTAAAAGTGAAGCCAAATATTACTTTTGGGATGATCCTTACTTATGGAAGATGTGCTCAGATCAAGTGATCAGACGCTGCATTCCCGAATGGGAACAAAGAGATGTGCTGAATCATTGTCACACCTTGGCGTGTGGAGGTCACTTAGGACCAAGGAAAACAGCGAGGTAAGGTATTGGATAGTGGGTTCTACTGGCCGACGCTTAATAAAGATGCCTTCGAGTTTTGTCATTGTTGCTAAAGGTGCAAACAGACAGGGGAATTTCAAGGAGGGACGAGATGCCCCAGGTCCCGGTGATTGTCTGTGAAATTTTCGACGTGTGGGGGATGAACTTCATGGGACCGTTTCCATCATCCTATGGGAACACATATATATTGGTCGCAGTGGATGTGTCTAAATGGATAGAAGCCAAGGTCACCACGACATGTGAATCGAAGGAGGTAGCAAAGTTTCTGAAGGCAATATCTTCAACAGATACGGAGTTCCTCGAGCCATCATCTCGGACCAGGGAACACATTTTTGTAATCGCACCATCGAGGCTCTGATGAGGAAATATGGTGTGCACCATAGGGTATCTACCCCCTACCACCCTCAGTCTAACGGCCAAGCAGAAATTTCTAATCGAGAGATCAAGGCAATACTGGAGAAGACAGTCAATCCCTCGAGGAAAGACTAGAGTAAGAGGCTCGGTGCTGTATTATGGGCCTACAGAACTGCTTTCAAGACTCCTGTCGGAATGTCGCCTTATAGGCTAGTGTTTGGCAAAATGTGCCACCTGCTCGTGGGTATAGAGCACAAGGCGTACTGGGCAGTCAAAGAGATGAGTATGAAGCCTTCAGCTTGTGAAGAGGAAAGGAAGTTACAGTTACAAGAGCTGGAGAAACTAAGGCTGGAGTCTTATGAGTCTGCTATGTGGTATAAGGAAAGGACAAATTTATGGCATGACAAGAATCTCCGAGTCTTATGTGCTCCTTTTCCAATCCCGGCTCAAGCTTATGCCAGGAAAGTTGAAGTCTAAGTGGATCGGTCCATATACCATTGTCGGCCTCCGCGCGAATGGAGCTGTAGAGATCCAGGGAAGTGCCTCTAACTCTATCCCTTTCCTTGTTAATGGTCATATAGTAAAGGTCTATAGGGATAATTCTGAGTTGTGTGTAGTGGAGGAAGTGTCACTACGCGCACTCCCTATTATCACCTAGTCAAACAAGGAAGTGTCCTCGATGAATTCCTGGGTCAGGTAAATTGGTTTACATTTTTTAATATATACACTAAACCAGGGGATCTCGGGAATACTCAAACGGATTGTGTAAATAGTTTAATTACGTTGTGAAAATAAGTAAAAATCCAAAAAAAGAGAAAATCTAAATCTTCCAAAAATATTTTCGACGCACCAGACTCCGTAGGAAAATCGTTTGTCTTGTATTTTATCCTCGACCTAGGAGTCTGGCGTTTTCATTTTTTTTATAAAAGTATAAAGTCGTGGTCAGGGAAATTAGCTAGGGGAAGGAAGTCTAGAGAAGGAATTTTAGGGGAGGGATGGAGATAATTTGAATTTCAAATTGGCCGATATTTATGGGAGGTGTACGGTTGCTTAGATCACGCCTGCAACCACACCATCTTTTCACCAAAAAAGGCTAACCGCCAGTTTCTCTCTCCAATAATCTCAAACGACAAACGCCGATTCTCTCCCTTCTCTCTACTTTGTTTCTCTCTCAAGAATTGCATACCCTAACCCGATTTCTACCAAGTTTTCTTTTGATTTCAGATTACAGTGATGGATCCAACTCATACCACAAGGAGTTCAAGGCCGGAGGTGTCAGCCATGGGATCGGAAACCGTCCAGAACCCATACGACGCGGTTCATCTGGCAGAATTGATGCAAAAATTGGGAAGCGTCGAGAAAGCGAAGGAGGTCTACACCCTATTCTCGGCTAGCATGATGACATCCGCGGCTGCCGCACCACCGCCGACGATCCCTGTTGATTCGACGGCTCAAACCGCAGTTCCCCACGATGAGAGGCCTCAAGCTTCAACCAGAGTACCGGACTCTGGTCTTCAACAGGCGGAAACCGCTCCAAGCACAAGTCCACTGGAAGCGGACAAGGAGGAGGCGACGGATAAACTGGCGGCATACGGTGGGCTGAATGATGGTGATGAGAATGTGGAGTCCGAGGGACGAGAAAGTGAAAACCCTAACTCTGAGGGTGAGAAAAAGGGGGAAACCCCTGTTCTAGAGGAAGTTGTCGAGGGGGAAACCCCTATTCTGGAAGAGTTTGCTGAGGGGGAAACCCCTGTGTTAGAGGAAGTTATCGAGGGGGAAACCCCAATGGAGACGGGGGAAGAGACCCCGAAGGATTTTAGGGGGACAACCCCTGAGCCAATGGAGGAGGGGGCAACCCCGAGTGATGTCTGGGGGGAAACCCCTGTTTATATTGAGGGGGGGACCATAATGGTGGATGAAATGGGGGAAACCCCGAAGGAGCCTTTAGGGGAGACGAACCCCGACGATACCTGAGTACCAGAGCCCGTCGCAGAAGGGCAAGATCTGATTGTGGACCTGGTGGATGATCAAGATGAAGATGAACCAAGGATTGACGAAAGAGCAGAGAGGCGGAGGGCCAGGAGGAGTCTACTAGACGAGGTGGACGACTTGGTCTATTCTGAGAAAGAAGAGTTCCCTGCCCGAGGGACAGCAGTTGATGAGGCGGAGGATAGCCGCCTGGCCAAGGAAAGGACGAGGAAAGGGAAACAAGCAGCTGCGACCCAGTCGAAGGAAAACTCCCTTTGTCAAGGAGGTTGAGGAGCCACTTTCCCCACTGACAGAAGTCCCCTTCACCGAGGAACAAGCCAATCCTACTCCTGAGTCCGAGTCCGAACCCGGAGAAGAAGATGAATCTGATGAGGAGTTTAACTATGAGCGCCCGGAGATTTGGGTAACTAGGGAATTGCTGGAGTCAATGAGACGCTTTGATGATCATAAAAGGGCCGCAACATACAAGGAGAGATGCAGCGCAGGGAAGATGGCAAAATCAGGCAAGCAGTACATTCCCGAGGAGCTTAAGATGATTGAATGCGATGAGGAGTTCCGCGCGTGTATCTACGCGATCGGATTTGAGTGGTTATTAAAGCACATCCAGACAAAGGTGCCGGTGGACTTAGCTCGGGAGTTTTTCTCAACGTTCCGGCTCAAGAACACTTCTGATCTCGACGCAGACTCCATCACATTCAGGCTTTTCAACGAAGAACATGAGATGAGCATCAGGGAGTGGTCCTTGAGGATGGGGTTGTTTTCCAGGGCTGATGATGACGAAGGCATCTGGAATGAGAGAATGGTCGGCGTACCAAAGAACACACCAGGGTTTAAGATACAGGCAGCATCGGAGCTGGTCACCCACTCTAATGCGGGGGCGTTCAAATCCAGTTACTCCAAAGCTTCCCACATTGAAGACCGCATCCTCCAATTCGCCCAGACATTTATAAGCTACAATCTGATGGGAACGACGAACTCAACTCTGACAACTACTGACCTCTACTTCACCTGGTGTATGGCGAAAGGTGTGAAGGTACATCTCGGCTACTGGTTGGCCCAAGCCTGCCATCAAATGACAAGCAATCTAAGGCGACATATGTACACATGCCATCTCCTCTGCGCTAATCTCCAACAAAACATCAACATGAAGATAGCCAAGACCGCTCCTCTAGTCGTGATGTGTGAGCCCCCAGAGACCTTCAGTGTTGAATATTTCTTCAACAAAGGGTTGCTCCAGGCACACGGCAAGGAAACCTTCTTCTATGAGGTGGGAGATAAGGTGAAGACGGAGTCGGAGGCTGTGGAGGCTGTGCCCAGTGAGGAGGTTGAGGAGTTGAAGAAGGAAGTGCAAATGATGAGGAAGGAGATGATGAAGGAACTTGGTGGAATGCGGAAAGAATTGAGCGGGGCTCGATAGGAGATAAAGACGCTACGGGGGAACATTGCAGACTTGGCAATGAAGTCCTCCACGCAGAATGAGCGTATACCAGAAGCCGTAGAGCTGATGATGACAATGTCAAAATGGGTGGAGAAGACACTCTCCCTGACCCAACAGAAGGTGCTTCCTGGATCCAGTAGTGAGGTCAAGCAGCCCGGCCAGGGCAGTTCCTCCATCCAGCGACCCCCACACCCGCTCAAGCCAGTGGTCACCCCATCCGCGTCCAAACCAGTGTTAATCCCATCCAAGTCAAAGTCTCTGACGTTAAAGAAACTAGTGACCAATCAGCAAGAGAAGGAGGAAGAAGAGCCGGAGCTGCCGGCGAAGAAGAAGGTGAAGATGACCCGACCCGGAATCCCACCCCAGTCTGGCTCTCGAGGGGGCCAGACCCAGAAATGAATTGCCCCCCCCCATGACCAAGTAACTTTTAATTTCTGTATTAGTTTCATTTTTGTTTTTTTTATGTCTTCGTTATTATTTGTGTTTCTGTTGATAATTGCTATATGTGTTTACCTTCTCCCACTTAGCCCAATGCTTGGTCTAAGTGTGAAAATTTGTGTTTTCTTTTAATGTTGTCTTCTCCCACTTAGCCCGATACTCGGTCTAAGTGTGAGAAGTTTGTATTTTCTGATTTATTGTGTCTTCTCCCACTTAGCCCGATGTTCGGTCTAAGTATGAGAAGTTTTATTTGGTTATATTGTTTATTGTATGTTGGATTGACTGCCATGTTTCCCCCCTTCACGACGATGGCTTGGGGACAAGGTTGAGTGAAGTGGGAGAGGGAGGGGAGTCAATTCTTGTATGTGTTTAAAATGTTAAGAGTCGTTAAGTCTAGGTTTTGTTCGTGTCGCATATGCTGGTGAATATAATACGGCATGATCTCCTTAGTGAGAGCAATTGAAGAAAGGATGTATTTCAACTTAGAAGCCTTTTCCTTTAAGAAAGGATGTATTTCAACTTAGAAGATGCCTTAGCTGACTTAGTTGTGAAGCCCCACTATAAGAGCGAGTTATAAGCCTAAAACAATTTTGAGCTAACATATGTAAAATGGGGCCGCCACTGAATGCTTAGGGAGAAGAGTCCTGAAGGAGAAAAAATAGGGGGAAATTGGGTTATAAGCTAGACGAAGTCAAGAAAAAAAAAAAAGAAGAAGAAAAAAATGGAGGAATAAGCTCGAAGAAGTCTAGGAAAAAAAATGAAAAAAAAGAGGAGGTATAAGCTGGACGAAGTCCAGGGGAACTATGTCTAAGGGCAGGAAGCAATAGTAACCTGACCCAGGAATAAAAGGGGGAACGATGTGTAGAAAGGTGAAAACTCTCATAACCCGATGCTTCAGTGGTATGGCAATAACTTATGAGAGATTCGGTCCCTACATCCCTGTGAGGAATGAGTGATCGAGTGAATCCAACAATTGGGGAAGTAAAAAAGGCTATCTTGACGAACTGACAGATTGATTAGGTGGAAGAAGGGAAGGAGCCAATTTTGAGAAGTGCAGCTTGTTGGATTGACCTTAATATTGTGGTGACGGTTGCCTAAAAGTTGAAGCTAGTTCATGCATATGTTCTTATGTGTTTTTCTTTAAGTGTTTTGTCATTTTGTGTGTCAGTTTGTGTCTAGGTCTAGGAGTCTGTGTTAAGTTAGTCTAGAGAGTCGGTCAGGGGATAACCATGCGTTGAAATTCGCCTTATTTCTCTTTTCTTTTCTTTATACTTGAGGACAAGTATGGTTTAAGTGTGAGCAGTTTGATAAGGCTAATTTCATGCATCGGTTATATGATAAAAAAATCACCATTTATGGGGTCTAACAAATTGTTTAAGTCAGTCAGGTGTGTGAAGGAATTCGCCAGGTCCAGGAAGAACTGAAGGCAGTGGACCAGCGAAGGAAGGAGGCGAAAAAGTGAGTAGAATCAAGGAAGAAAATGGCTAGACGAAGGGAGTCCAAAGATGAGGGCAAAGAAGACTATTCACACAAAAGAGTCCCTGCAGGACCCACTTCCACGCCTATATAAGGAGGAGCATGCAACACACATGGGATAGACAATTTAGCTCTCAGCTCACACACACACACACATGGGATAGACAATTTAGTGTAGTGGTTCATCTTCGGGAAATTCTGTTGCAACACCGTCCTCAAGGAGGGCGAAGATACAATCGTTTACGTTTTAGCACTTGTGTTTTGATTTCTGTCGAAGTTCACCGTTTTCGAAGTCGATTACTCATTTGCTACTTACCGTTTATCTAAGAATTTTATTTTACGTCATGATGGTGTTGATTCTGTGTTGATTTATGTTGATTTTATGTTTTGAGGAGTTTTGTTTTGGAGGTTGATTGTTATTCTCTGTATTGAATGTTTTGTGTACTTGATCTGGGAAATATGAGTAGATTTGTGGTTGTTGTTGTTGATCTGTGGAGAATCGGCGAATCTGTAGTTATGGAGATGATTTTGATCGGAGTTTGTTTCGGATGCTTGGATCTGGAGTGGATTTTGCATCCGAAGTGTGGATCTGAATAGGGGAACTGAATTGTGCATGGATTTTGAATTTCTGCTTTCGTTTTTGCTTTACTTCATCTAGGAGATAGAGATCTGAGTTTCTGTTGGGTTTCTAGGCGTTTTTCTGACGTCCGATTTGTTGGTCGCCGTTGAGTTGCTAGCGTTGTTCTGTTTTCATCATGTTTCAGTCAAATTCCGATGATGCTTTGCGTTTTGTAGGTAGTTAGGCTTAGAGGTTGTTACTTTGCAGCTTTTTGGTCGTACGCTTCTATTTTTGGAAAAATGGTCCCCACTGCATGCATCGAGTCTGTCTAGCTAGATTAGGTAGTGATATTACTAGATCTAGGAAGTTTGTTTGAAATAGTGATGATATAATGTCAATCTGTGTTACGTGATATAGTTAAATTTCTTTTCCTTTGTCTAGTATAAGTTCCTCAACCCAAGTTGCGTGGCAGCAGCCATACCACCTAAAAGCCTTTTAAATGAATGATTTCGCATCTGTCCTCGTGGGATCGATCCCTACTTCCCTATACTAATTCTAGTATACGCGGGTTGAGGGTTTTGAAGTGATATTCTGTGTGTCCAACGACCGAGATCTTTCAGCGTTCCGCAAGTTCCTAGATCTTGTGATCTAGTGGATTCTCTGGACCCAGGAAGCTTGATATTCCTTATTGTGCACGCAGTTAAAAATATCTCAGTAATGCTTTGTTATTGTTCGCTAGACACTTCGCATTTTGCTATGGATATTTCTATTTTGGTTTCAGTTATGATATTGTCTTTTTACTTGTTTGCATTGGTGGATATCATTGGTTGATTTGAGTTCGAAGTTTGAATTGCTTGGAGATTGTGGTTGATCGGTTGAATCTGGTTGAATCTGTGAAGATAGGAGATGGAAATGGTGTTTTATTGTTGTGGATGGCTTGGATCCGGAGTGGATGAAGCATCCGACGTATAGATCTGTTCGCATTTGCATGGTTATGATGTTTTGAATTCTATTTACTTGTTTGCGTCATCTAGTAGTCATAGATCTGTGTTAGTTTTAGTCGTTCTGGCTGTCCATCGGTTTAATTTCCTTAACCCCTGTTTCGATCTTTGTTTGCTCTGTTTTCACCGCGTGTTTCGTGATAAAAATTAGAGAAGATAATGTCGTTGTTAGTTAGTCCTTAGGTTAGTTAATTTGCAGCTTTTTTCAGTCGTACTATGTCATTTTTGGAGGAAGAAGACGTAGATATGGCACACCTGGAGGATCCCGACCCGGAGATAGGTTCACTCACCGCACATCTGGACGGTGAACCTGCCCATGCCATAGTTTCGAACCAGCGTCAGAGGTCTATAGATATTAAGACAAATGTGCTAGGTGTTTTACCTACGTTCTCTGGACGGAAGAATGAATGTCCTTACGAATTCCTGAACGAGTTTAGTAAGTTGTGCAGCATCCAAAAGCGACCCAACGATGCCACTGAGGAGGACTACCGCCTGCGTGCAGTCCCATTTGCCCGTAAAGGGGAGGCTAATACTTGGTTGCTGAGGCTTCCACCTGACTCGATCAACACATGGAAGGATTTCAAACTGGAATTCCTGAACTATTTCTTTCCGTCCAACAAAACAAATGCCTTGAAGAAGGAGATTCAGGAATGTAAGCAGGACTACGATGGGTCCTTGAGCCAATACTGGTCTCGGTTTAAAGGGCTGCTCGACGCCTGTCCAAATCATAGGATGATGGAGGCTGAGTCTTTTTACTTGTTCTACGAATGAGCTAATCTTGAGTCTAAGGACTTAATGAATTCCTCGAGCGGGGGGAATTTTACTAAGAACAAGGCAAGTGAAGCACGAGAGATTTTGGGAAGGCTAATTGACGCCAAGAAGGCATACGACCACCCACGTATTATGAGGAGAGGTTCAGTTAACGCAATCAAGGAACAAGAAGGAGAAGGAGTTGAGGTCAAGATAGATCGGTTGGACAAGGCACTTCTGAGTGCAATTGAGAAAACTAATTCTCCGACCTCGCAGGAGAAAGAGAAACCGCCAGGTCCAGAAGAAAATTAACTCCAGCTCTATTAGCTCTATTATGGTCCACCGCCCGATGGAGAGTTCCAAGCCCAGGTGAATGCAGTGGGGAATTGGAACCAAAATAATCAGAATACAAGCTGGAATCAGTGGAAGACTAAGGAGGCACCATGGAGAGAAAACCCTTGTTTTAGGTAGGCAGATGGAAACCAACAACTCCAGCTACAGTACCCAGGTCCAGCAGAGGTCCAGCAGAACTGGCCTAACCGCAGTCAGGATGGACCCCAGCATAATTCAAACTGGTCAGGGAAAAATCAGGAAGGGCCAAACAACTGGGGTTATCGCAATCAAGGGGATCAACCCAATTGGAACAACAGAGGAACGCCACTGGAAACAATCAGAATTTCCAGCATACACACCAGGGAAATCAAGGGTCAGGGAGCCAGTTCGGCAACAATCAAGGAGGTCAAGGTAATTATCGCCCAAATCAGGGGAGTGGAACTATAAGCCTCTGAGGAATCTGGATGATATGGTACACGACCTAGTCAGCTCTCAACAACACATGCAGAACAATATGCAGGCAAACAATGATGTGGTACACAAAATTCAAGATGCACAACAAGAGCATAAGTCTGCTATGGATATCTTAGCCAAGCAAATGTCGCAATTGGCCACTTCGTTGAATGAGATGAGGGGACACGAGGGAAGGATACTTGCTTCAGTGAAACCACCTGACGGGGCTTGAGGGTCCAGTAATGAGAGAAGATGAGAGTACACCTCCTATGACAAGCCGGGGAGACGGGAAACTGACCACCGATAAAGGGGACACCAGGGTAGGAGATGACTTTCAAAAGGGTGATCTGGAGAAACCACTACCTCGAATGGCTGATCCATTTTTCTTAGACCCAGAGCCTGGAGTGGAGATTGAGGAAGGAAGGAAAGAAGTCGGAGAATCATCCGTTCCAGGTCCAGCAGGAACGTTGAAGCGCATGAAGCCATTTCCTCACCGAGGGGAAGCTAAGAAGAAGAGGGATGACACCGAGGACTTCATGGAAATCTTTGCCAAACTGGAAATTAACCTGCCCTTCCTACAAGCTTTGAAGCTGCCTACATTCAGTAAATTCATTAAGGAGTTCATAGCGGGGAAAACCAAGCCCGACAGGAAGATAGTAATTGGAGAAAATGTGTCGGCTGTGATATAGAAGAGGAGAATGCCATCAAAATGCACAGACCCAGGTATGTTCACTTTGCCCATTTCTCTGGGTAACATAAAAATTGAGCATGCGATGTGTGATCTAGGAGCCTCGATAAATGTGTTACCACTTTCAATATATAAGAAGTTGATAGGGGTATGTCTGGTTGATACGAAAGTAGCAATTCAGTTAGCCGATAGAACATGCATTTCACCCGAAGGTGTGCTGAGAATGTGATAGTAAAAGTGCATGATTTCCTGTACCCATCTGATTTCCATGTAATAAAAGTGAGTCATAATGAATCTGCTGAGTCTAGCGGAGTGCTTTTAGGAAGGCCATTTTTACGCACCGCTAAGACTATTATTGATGTGTTTGACGGTACTATATGCCTAGACTACCATGGGAAGAAATACACCTTTAACATTGATGAAGCTATAAAAAACCATTGGATGTGGAAAATTTGCATGTTGTTGATGTTATTAACCCCCTGGTCCAGGAGTACCTTGAGACCGAATTAATGCAGGAACAGTTTAACAATTCGGAGCTGAGTCAGTCTGTTGACAAGGAGGTAGCAGGATGGTGTGAAACAACCCTATTAACCCGGAACCTGACAGACGAACAGATCAATGAAGCGATCATGGCATTTTGCCACCAACCACTATCATTCGAGTCTACAGGGTCTGTTCAAGTGAGGGCCCAGACGAGGGAACTGACTTGGGTGAAATGGTAACAGAAGGTCTGGAGAAAAACCCCCTGCCCCAGGAAGCCATCACACCAAAGAAGAAGTTGAAAAAACTACTTGAGACCCTAAAGTATGCCTACCTTGGGGAAGATGAAATATTCCCAGTGATAATCAACAGCCACTTGACAACGGAACAGGAGAATGATCTACTGGAATTAATCCTGAGGAACAAGAAGGCCATAGGGTGGACGCTCTCCGACCTGGTGGGAATCAGCACCCGACCTTTGCATGCACCACATCCGACTGGAAGAGGGGGCAAAGGGTCGTAGAGACCCGCAGCGCTAAGCCCAAACATGAGGGAAGAGGTTTTGAAGGAAGTTTTGAAGTTGCTATCCTTGGGGATTATTTACTCCATTCCAGACAGCGAATGGGTCAGCCCAGTTCACATGGTGCCAAAGAAGTCGGGAATACAAGTTATTGAAATGACAAGAATGAGTTGGTACCTACTAGATTGGTGAGTGAATGGAGGATGTGCATTGATTACCGGAAGCTTAATGAAGCCACCAAAAAGGATCACTTTCATTTACCTTTCATTGACCAGATGTTGGAAAGATTGGCTGGAAAGCAATATTTTTGCTTCCTAGACGGATACAGTGGATACTTCCAGATATATGTGGATCCTGAAGACCAGGAGAAGACAACCTTTACCTGCCCGTTTGGCACTTATGCGTATAGAAGAATGCCGTTTGGATTATGCAATGCACCGGGCACATTCCAGCGTTGTATGATGAGCATCTTCTCAGATTTGTTGGAGGTGTGTAATTAACTTTTTATGGATGATTTCACGGTGTATGGGAATTCCTTCGATGCGTGCTTGGCCAATTTGGATCTGGTATTGAGAAGGTGTCAGGAGAAGAATTTAGTCCTAAACTTCGAGAAATGCCATTTCATGGTACCAGAAGGAATAGTCCTAGGTCATGTGGTTTCTGAAAGAGGGATTCAAGTGGATAAAGCCAAGGTAGATGTGATCTCGAAGCTACCCTACCCCACAAATCAGAACGAAGTTAGAGGGTTCCTGGGTGATGCAGGGTTTTATAGGAGATTCATCAAGGACAATGTGACCCAGGACAATGCCTCCTATAGAAACCTGCATGGCCTAGAAAACCTCTCACCTCTTTTTGATTCGTAGGGTATGGTAATTTTGATATCACATCCACCTTTGCTTTGTCTACCTGAATACCCCTCTCAGAAACAACGTGACCCAGGACAATGCCTTCAGTCACCATGAAGTGGCACTTCTCGAAGTTCAACACTAAATGCTTCTCCTGGCATCTCTGTAACACTAGATCAAGGCTGGCTAAACAAGTATCAAATGAGTTCCCATATACGGTGAAATCGTCCATGAATATCTCAATGCATACTTCCAACAGATCCGAGAAAATGCTCATCATACACCGTTGGAAAGTCCCCGGTGCATTACACAATCCAAACGGCATTCTTCGGTATGCATATGTACCAAAAGGGCACGTGAATGTGGTCTTCCCTTGATCCTCTGGATTGACGTAGATTTGGAAATAGCCGCTGTATCCATCAAGGAAACAAAAATACTGTTTGCCTGCCAATCTCTCCAGCATCTGATCAATGAAAGGTAAAGGAAAATGATCCTTCTTTGTGGCTTCGTTCAACTTCCTGTAGTCGATGCACATCCTCCATCCTGTCACCAATCTGGTGGGTACCAATTCATTCTTTTCATTCTTTAACAACCTGTATCCCCGACTTCTTCGGCACCATATGGACAGGGCTAACCCACTCACTGTCAGGAATGGAGTAGATGATTCCTAGAGCAAGCAACTTCAATACCTCCTTTAGGACCTCCTCTCGCATGTTCGGGTTCAGCTTCCGTTGTGCATCTCGATGAGTCTTTGCACTTTCTTCTAAACGGATGTGGTGCATACAAAGATCCGGACTTATTCCCACAAAATCTGAGAGAGTCCATCCTATTGCCTTTTTGTTTCTTTTGATGACCTCCAACAACTCCTTCTTTTGCTCCTTGGTCAAGTTGCTGTTGACTATTACTGGAAATGTCTCATCCTCCTCCAAGTAAGCGTACTTGAGGCCTGGTGGAAGTGTCTTCAGCTCTTTTTTCGTTCCATTTGTCTCCTGGGGCAAGGGATTTTTGTCTGCAATTTCTGGTAAAGTCTCTTTCCCAGACCCAGGAGATTTTTCCAAACTAAGCTGATCCCTTAGATCTAGCTGATTCTGGGCTTCTGCAGAATTCCATAATGGCCTCTGTGAGCTCTTCGTCTGTCAACTCTGCTGTGTTCATTGCTGCGCACCATCCCACAACTTCTTTGTCAATCGAATGGCTCAACTCCGAGTTGTCGATTTGTTCCTGTATCAATTCTGTCTCAAGATATTCTTGGAGTAAAGGGTTAATAACATCAATAGCGTAGAGATTCTCAACATCTAAAGGCCTTTTCATCCCCTCATCTATGCTAAAGGTATATTTTTCCCCATTATAGTCCAAGCAAATTGTTCCATCAAAAACATCGATAATGGTCTTAGCAGTACGCAAAAATGGCCTCCCTAAAAGTACCCCACTAGACTCAGCAGACTCATTATCATTCATCTTGATCACATAGAAATCAGCAGGATATAGAAAATCATGCACTTTGACTATAACATTTTCCAACACTCCTTCAGGGCAAATGCAAGTTCTATCTGCTAGCTGGATCACTACTTTGGTAGCAACCATTCTTACCCCAGTTAACTTCTTATAGATCGAAAGTGGCAAAACATTTATTGACGCCCCTAGATCACACATAGCATGCTCAATTTTGATATCCCCTAAGGAGATGGGTAATGTGAACATACCTGGGTCGGTGCATTTTGAGGGCATCCTTCTTTTTTGTATCACAGCAGACACAGTCTCTCCAATCACAATCTTCCCATCTGGCTTGGTCTTTCCTGCAATAAACTCCTTGATGAATTTACTGAAGACGGGCATTTTCAAGGCTTGCAAGAATGGCAGATTGATTTCCAACTTGCTGAAAATCTCCATGAGATCCTCTGTATCATCTTTTTTCTTCTTCGCCTCCCCACGATATGGAAATGGTTTTGCCCGCTTTACTGCATTTGTGGAAGTCCCAGCCTGGGTTTCATCAGCTCCCTTGTTTCCTTCCTTACTCGCTTCCTCAGGTTCGGGGTCTAGGAAGAATGGGTCCCTTGATCGAGGTAGGGATCCCTCTAAATCTCCCTTCTGGAGGTCTCCCTGAATAAAGACCTCCCTTGGTCTAGTGCCTTCCTCTTGCTGTTTCTGACTCTGTTTCCCTTCTTTAACTTGCATAGGCACTTCCTCATCAGTTCCCAACGTCGGCCCTTCGTAACCCCGCCCAGACCTCAGGGTGATTTGACTAATGTTTGCTCGGTCTGGCGGTTTGACGGTAGCAGGAAGTTTGCCTTCATTCCCTCGCATCTCATTCAAGGATACTGCGATCTGGGAAAGTTGTTTTGCCATCATGTCCATGGATGCTTTATGTTCAGACTGAGCATCTTGTAACTTGTGCACCATGTCATTGTTGGAGTGTAGGTTACCTTGCATGAACTGCTGTGAATTCAAGATCAATGGACCATGTCATCCAAATTTTTTCCCTTTTTTTTTTTTTTTTTTTTTTAATCAAACACCTTTCGGTGGAGGGTTCGTGGGTCCCTCATCCCTTCATATCAAAAGCTTCAAAGGTACAGTACTTGGCCACGCCCAAAAGTGACGTGCCGGGATAAGCAAGGCAACAAACCAAACGTCCCAAATCAGGGGTAAACAAAACACAAACAAGGGAAAAACTAAAGTCACCACAAGAGTAAACAGAGGACAAGTCAAGGGAACTCGACACCCGCATACTCTAAGGCGACCACGAGGGCCAACCTCCGGTTGTCACCCATTGAGGTCAGGCCTAGTCCGGATCATCCTCATACACTCGGATATTAGGTATAAGGTTGATCTGTTGGCCGGAGATCGCCTCATACTCATTAAGGCAAGCTCTGAGTTGGCTCAATGAGGAGGCCGCCGCTTGCATGAAGATAATAATGTCATCGGCATACGCGAGGTGGCTGATTTCCATGCATCGTCGCGCCGCCTTAAATGTCATCTCTCTCTTGCCCAAAATAAGTTTATCAAGGGCTTTCGAGAGGTATTCCGCCGCAATCACAAAGAGGGCTGGGGAGATAGGGTCACCTTGTCTGAGTCCTCGTGATGATTTGAAGAAACCCGAGGGAGCACCGTTGATGAGGACAGAGAACCAGCATGAGCCAATGCAACGGTCAATCAGTGAAATCCAAGCATCCGGAAACCCCATACACTTAAGGACTTTAAGCAGAAACGGCCATTGGACCCGATCATAAGCCTTGGCCATGTCAATCTTAATAGCGACGTTGGGGGCGGGTGAGCACCTATAGGTGTGACTCTTGCCGTCAAGATCTTGGTGATGATCTTGTTAATGACGTTGCAGAGACTAATGGGGCGGTAGTCGGCCCAAGTTGCGGGAAGGGACTTTTTGGGGATAAGGACAATACTTGTGGCCGTGATGCTACGGGGAAGGATGGCCCCGTTGAAGAATTGTTGAACTGCCTCAACAACATCTAAACCAATAATACTCCAGCAAGATTGATAGAAGGTGGCCGAGAACCCATCCGGACCCGGTGTACTATCTCCTGAAATACCGAAAGCCGCTTTTTTCACTTCTTCCTCGTTTGGCACTTCCACAAGGGCGTTGAGCTGAGCCGATTGGGGGAGAGGCTGGAATAGGTTGGTATCCATATCGGCAAGGACCGGTGCGTCGGGGGCAAGAAGGTTTTTGAAGAAATCAACCGCGGAGTTTTTAATCTCCAAGTCATCAGTCACTTCGCGTCCGTTCACCTGGATTTTGTGGATGCGAAGTCGAACCCTTTTCTGTCTTACCCAGCTTTGATAAAACTTGGTGTTTTTGTCTCCTTCCGCAAGCCATTTCATGGCTGCTTTTTGGCGCCAAAAGTCTTCTTCCATTTTGAGGAGAAGAATGTATGAGGCAATGGCTTTATTGATTTTCGACCTATTGGCGGGCGAGGGATCCCCTTCAAATTTAGCTTGAGCCTCCGCAATCTCCTCCTCCATGATTTTGATGTTGTTGTGAATATTCCCAAAGACCTCTCTATTCCATCGCTTGAGGGACTTCTTAATTCTTGCAAGTTTGATTTGTAGGCCGAGGAGCCCCTGGGCTCCCGAGGGTTCCGCCCACACTTCCCGGACCAGGTCCAAAAATCCTTCGTGTCGAACCCACATGTTTTGAAAACGGAAGGCTCTCCCTGTGGTCGTAGTGTTCGCCATTTTGCACCGCACAAGGACTGGTCCGTGATCAGAGGAAATCCGCGGAAGGTTTGTAACTCTTGAGGCCTCGAAGACC
>NC_062966.1:4613545-4636777 GCF_023119035.1 Salvia hispanica | reverse complement strand
CAAGGGAAAATTTGATACAGAGTCCAACTATAGAACTTATCAGATACAAGTATCTTCATGCAAACCCCCTCTAGAGCTAATACCAAGAGAGGCATCAGAAAAGAAAAAATGGCAAGTGATCCTATAGAAGGATGATTGCTATCAGTAGGAAGTGACGGTGCCACATACAACTTATTAACAGAATGTTTTAGAAAATGGGCCAAAAGAATGGCGTATCCAATATGAAACGAAACCATGAAATAAGAAGTTCGAAAAACATGCAGATTCATATAGGCGCAAATGTAGTTTAGTAAACACATTAAGATCAAAGAACTGAACTACAGAATTACTTGAATCCCCCATGTGAATTCATAATATGAGAGAGAGAGAGAGAGATGCTTATGCAGAATTTCTAAAATAGTACTCCCTCCGTCCCACAAAAGATGTCACACTTTCCTTTTTAGTTTGTCCCACAAAAGATGTCACATTTCCCTTTTTGGAAAAAGTTCTCTCACATGAATATACAAATTATATTTTCTCTCTCCATTTAACACACAAAGTGTGATATCTTTTGTGGGACGGAGGGAGTAGTAATTTATAAGAGATTTAGACACACAAAGGATGTTGTGTTGCTCCAGTTCTCCAAGATACCTTTATCTTTTGTGTTAACCAGAGGCCAACATCCAAAAGTAGCCTGTTCCCCGATGCATCTCTTTCAGCAGATGCATGAAAGCTCTGAGCAACATATTCCTGTCCTGCACCTTCAGCCAACACAATCACCATGTGTCCATTTTCTTTCAACCTCTGCTCAACAAATTCAAACAGCCCACCCTGTCCTTCCAAATAGAATGGGGACTCTGGTATCAAGCAACAATCCTGACACAATCAGAACCTGTAAGCAGAGTTTCCAAACACAATCATACTTTTTCAAATTATTTGAAACAGCACTAACTTTACATCCCCAGCCTGATAAATAAAAAAATACCGAATCATGAAGAAGGATATCAGAAAATCTGGAACATCTATTAATATGTTTCAGAAGTCATAGTATATTCATACTGACAACTTGAATGATAAAAAAATCAGCGCATGTAATCCAAATACACAAAGGCTCAGACTGACTAGGGAAAAAATAACACACACACACACACACACACAGAGACAGAGAGAGAAAACTTAATGTGGGCATAATTAAGGCATACAGAGAGCTAGCTGGTGTCTCTCACCACATCACGGCTTGCTAATGTTGCATGCATGGCAATGAATCCTGCATAAATAGATAGATCTTCCTGAAGGGCGCATAGAAACTAAAAACAAAGTTTGCATAAGACTGCTAATTCTATTTTACCACTGTATCGGCCCATAAGTTTCACAATTCCAACTCCATTTTCTACGCTCTCAACTTCCACATGTGCAGCATTTATTGCCCGTTGAGCCTCCTCTACAGCAGTATCAAAACCAAAGGACTTGTCTATCACCTAACGAGAAGGCAAATAAAGGCAAATACAGAAGATTAACGAGAAGACGTCCATTTAAAGGAAATTGAATAACCATAGAAAATTAATTATTCAAATGACCAATTCCCTGCCATAATCCTTGATCTGCAGGAATACTAGTATTATTTACACTTTCAGAATATCCAAAACATAGCAAATATCCAATCATTCACCTCCATTCAGGGATCGAAAATTTTTCATAGTACACGTATGACAGATTTAAAACATACTCCCTCTGTCCCATTAAATAGGAAACATTTGTTTTTTGGCACGAGATTTTATGTTGTGTTGTTTTGTAAGTTAATGGAGAGAGAATAAAGTAAGAGGGGAAAATGTTGAGATGATGTTGTTTCCATTTTTTAAGAAACGTTTCATTTTTAATGGGAAAACCCATAAAGGAAAACGTTTCATTTTCAATGAGACATTTCAATGAGACAGAGGGAGTAGCTAGTAATTAATTCAAAATAGTGGCTAAGTTATGGGCCAGTATCAGTTACATCAGATTCATTGGCCAACATAGTGAAAAACAAGAATCAAACAGACCATCATACTCAACAAAATAAACCATGATTCCTGCCCTTCCCTTGTGATAGCAAGTCATTTCTAAATAAATTTGACTAGGTCAATAGATGGAAATACATGTTGAAAGTTACAAACTTATGCACTGTTAAATCCATAAGCATCAGTTAAAGAAGGAACATATTGCCACCACTTTACTTGGAAGATCAAATTAGCATAACTTACAACAATATCATTATCAATTGTCTTGGGAATTCCAGCAACTGCCACTTTAATCCCCCGCCTTTCCACTTCCTTAAAGATACAGAAATCATCATCTTAGAAATGTTTAATTGACAACAAAATTAGCACAACATAAAATTTTATAAATCACCTTATAAATTGCTGCAGCGCCTTTTTGTGTACCATCTCCGCCAATTATGTAAACCTGTCAACCCAAAAATATCGTGAAAATCTTTCAATAATAATAACAAAGACAATACCGGGAAAGGGATGAAAAATATACCTGGTTTATTCCCCTATCCTGAATATTGTCCACTATCTTATTGGTATCATGACCTCCTCTTGACGTTTGCAAGAAAGTCCCACCACGCTTATGAATGTCATTGACATACTTTGGAGTCAATTGAACAGTATTTTTAGAATAGAACCCTCTATATCCTCCCTGAAAAATCTCATCATTACCATTGACTTATCGTGCACAAACAACAACACTAGGTGTTAGAAGGGGAGGAAATTACTCTGACAACAAAACATTTTATTATCAAAGAACTTGCAACAAGGTATGACACCTCAATATGTAAAGATCTAAGAACTATGAAAAACATAACTAACAATAACAAAGAACATGATGCAACAATAGAAATGCAACATTAAGGACGACACATTTAAACAAGAGATTTTTCACCCAAGAAATAAGAGGAGCAATCAGAAACCAATCAGTAATTGCTCGTATATTCGCAACTTGAGGAGAAAATAGATAGAGCAGAGTAGAAATCTAACCTGAATCCCAAGGATTTCCTCTACGCCATACATATTATTCAAACCACAAACTATCTCTCGTATCACCGTATTTATTCCAGGACATAAGCCTCCACAAGTCACGATACATGCACGAACTTCCTCAGACTTAAAGTACACCTAATAAAAAAGCAAGAAGGGGAAAATATTAAGACCACATTTCCCTGAACACAACGAAAAATAAACATTATAGTATCAAAAAACAAACAATACTTTTTCGCGGGGCCCTGCACGCCGAAAATGTACTCCCCTTGGACTTTGCTTCTGAACAACAACCTGAAGGCAAGACGCAACATTTTGATCCACTACATACATTGGCAATTCTTATAGAAACTGAGTTTAGTTTACCTTATGTGCAACCACATCTTCGGGGCTAACAAATGTTTGCCTATGACAATATAACAAGTGAGAAGAAGTTGAATACCCTAACCTCCAAAATCAGTAGTAAAAACAAAAGTTTGGGATTACTTTACTATTGCATAAGCTTGGGTTTTCTTCAGTGGATTTGTATACATCTGAATCATGCCAATATTGCAAAAAAAAAAAAAAAATCACCAGACATTCGATGTTAATTCAAGAAGAATTAAGGTAGGCAAAGTTACTGGTAAATCGGGGAGGAAAGAGGTCAAGTGCGGGACGTCTTCTAGGATGAAATCTTCTTCACTTTGAGGATCGGTTGTTGGAATTTCCGAGGCTCGAACTTCGATCGAATGCGAATTGAATGGCCGCCCTCTGAGAGAGGATTGTTTGGTGAAGACGAATTTCGCGAAACTGAGTGACGGGAAAGAAGCCGATGGAAGGGAATTTCGAGAGAGAGAATTAGGAAAGAAGGAGGTGAAAACAGCATCCATCGCTGTACAACTCAGAAACAATGCTGACTACAAAATTTATCTTCACATACTTAACTTTGACTACAAACGTTATTATACTCGCGGGATATGGCAAGGAATTTTGATGGAACTTTATTTTATATACTATTAAGATTAGAAATAAAATAAAGATAAAATTATTTTTATTTTTAATAATGAGTTATCTTGAATGGGATAAATTGAAAATGAAAATTAGTTACT
Organism: Salvia hispanica; assembly: GCF_023119035.1. Taxonomy (NCBI): domain Eukaryota; kingdom Viridiplantae; phylum Streptophyta; class Magnoliopsida; order Lamiales; family Lamiaceae; genus Salvia; species Salvia hispanica. Next base: position 4,632,693 of record NC_062966.1, on the reverse strand, counting down.
CCCTCCGTTCTGTTAGGGAGAATTTGAATATTGAACAAAACGGATAATCTGAAAGTCGTGAAGATATCACTTTTAGATCAAATCAATTTCGGTGGTTCTACCAAAATGTTTGATCGGATAAAATTCGGAGAGATTAGAGCTTCTGTATGTTAATGTTCAAGAAAAAATTTCGAACCAAAAGAATCGATCAGGTTTTGAAGAAGATGAAACAATGCATCTGAACCAGTGCACCTGTTTGGGAATAACCGAAAATAACTAATTTTTAAAAGGTTTCCGAAATTGCAAATTAGTCCTTTGACTTTCAGAAATTACATTTTTGGATGAATTTCTTATACAGCAACTTCGTTGGAAATAATGAATTCAGCCAGGGGCTCTGCCCCTTGGACCCCGCTACCGGGGGTCGCTGCCCCCGGACCCCCGTTCATCTTACATCATAATGAATTCAAATAAGCGTGCACTCCGCACCTCCAAACTTATATGATGCATCATTACGACAATACTGATCAATCAAGTTAATCCAATTACACTAAAATATCCAACACGTTCCACATAATTCGTCTCTCTTTGACTGGACACGGGTTTTAAGAAATGTAATGAAAAGTGAGTTGAAAAAGTTAGTGAAATGTGGGTCCTACTTTTATATATTAGTTTTATATAATAAAATGTGAGTAGGAATGAGTTAGTGGAATATGGGGTCCACTATAAAATATGGTAAAAGTAAAATGGGACAAATTATATGGGACGGACCGAAATAGATAAATGAGACAAATTATGTGGGACGAAGGAAGTATATTTTATGGGAGGAATAGAGTACCCCGAGCATATGGGTCTGGACCCACATTTATTCATTTTTAATTCTCTGCTCTTTCGCAAGAGCACAACTCCCACATTTATGCTCTTCCACAAGAGCATGCTCTTCCACTATTCAAGGCTCCCACAATTAAAAATCAATTTAAATACTTCAAAACCTAAAAACATTTCCACAATATTAAAATGCATTCAAAATACTCGAAATACTATTATAAATTACTAAACAATTAAAAATTACATAATTGATGAATCTTGTTGCTTTCTAATTGAAGACACGAGAACATGCTTATATATATAGGCTACAAATTTGGGAATTGTAACTATAAACATAAACCTATCTATCTTAAGTAAAATTTGACATTTGATGAGAAAGATTGACTGATATCACTACTATTTCATGTTTAAAAAATAAAAATAATATAAAAAAAGGGTCAAAAAATGGCTATATTTTTGGGAATTCGAAAATATTTTTTTTTTTTTAAATTATTTTAGATTTTTTATGAATTAATAAAATATAAATTTAACGGAAAAAAACCCAATTGCGCATGGGGCAATTAAACATCACAGCCGAATGGAATGCTGCCATGTTGCCCTGCTCTTCGGAACAGTGGTGCTCTTTGGCAAGAGCACGTCTGTGCCGATGACAAGAGCGCAGCAGCGAGCACAGTCTTGCTCTTGCCGACGGCAAGGACGGTGCTCTTGGCCATGAGCACCGTTAGGGATGTTCTTAGTCCTTAGAGCATATACAACTGTACTCTTCTTAATAAAGAGCATGTACTCCCTCCGTTTCTTCATAGTTGAGGCGAAACTTTTCGGTACGGAGTTTTAGAAATGAATGTTTGGTGTGTTAAATAAATAAATAAAAAAGTAAGAGAAAAGAAAAGGTAATGAGAATAAAGTATAAAGTAAATAAAGTAGAGAGAATAAAGTAAGAAAGAGAAAAAAGTTACCATATATGGAAATGACTCAACTATTAAGCAACTTTCCGAAATGGAAAAATAACTCAACTATGAAGGAAAGGAGGGAGTATTATTTATGGATCCAGCTCCATTTTTATTCATATTTTGTTCTTACTCTTATATAAGACAACAACACTCTATCACAATCATCCTCTTTCCTAAAAGCATTTTTTCACTATTTATGGATCTCATAAATCTATTATTCAATTTTAAAATTACAATTACTAAAAACATTTTTCTTATTAATAAAACTTCATTAAAAATATCAGAAATATCATTACAAATTTTTAAAAAATAAAAAATGTTGTGAAATGCTGCATATCATTGATCAAAGTAAAAAACTGGGCATGCTAAACCAATTTATAAAATCGTGTCTCATGTTAGAGTTTTATATTCGAATAACTGGATATTGTAAAATTCTTGATAATTTTATCATAGTGATGTTATGCTTTTATTTTAATTGTAATTTTGCATACTAGTATTACCTTCCGTGCTATGCACGAGTCATAAGATTTTTTAAATAATGAAGATAAATTTTAAGATGAGTGGATTAAAATTAAAAAAAGCAGAGAACAAATGAAGTATAATGATGTTTATGTTAGATTTTGTATACAAGAAATCACCTTTCGAGTGATTGAATACTGTTAAAACTCTTATTTTATTTTCCAAATGAATAAACAGATTATTTTTGCCATAATGTTGTTATGTTTTACATTTAACGGATATTTATTACATGTTTAAATGTATAAGTAATCTAAGTCTTTATTTTAGTAGACCGGTTGTGAGCGTCGTTCACTTTAAGGTAACACGGTCAGTTCTAAACAAAGAAAAAGAAGAATTTCACAACCTAGATGATGCAGTTATAAAAGACAAGTCTTGGAGACTAAGAAAAATATATATTTGGTTTTATTTATTTCCTAGTTAATAGAATTAGTAGAGGGAAATAATATTAGGAGGATTTGTTTTTCCTTCTACCAAATTAGGTTTTCCTTTTTTACTTATAGTTATTTTTGCTTATTATCTTTTTATTTATCTTCTTTCTATAAGTTTAGGATTTCATTTGCCTATATAAAGGCATCATTGTTGAACTTAAAAGACAGACTTTGAATATACAATTTTGCATTGAGTTTTTATACTCCAAAGTTCTCAATTAGTTGAGTTCTTTTTATCTATCAGTTAATCAATCTCATACGTTTCTACGTTCATTTGCATCATTTGGTATCACGATCCAGGTTGATTATCAATGGCTGAACGTAGATATAGCGGCAGACGTGGCGATGCTCGTGGCGGTGGTCATGGTTGGGGACATGGAGATCTCCCAAACGAAGAGGCTGCACGACAGCATGATCTGCGCGACATCGAGAACGATGATCTGAGACAACAGGTTCGAGACCTCCAGCGCGACATCGAGAACGGTGATCTGCGACAACAGGTTCGAGACCTACAACGACGATTGGCGCGACTGGAAGAGCGTCGGGGAAAGTCCAACACGATGAGGTCTAATGTGCCGGAGCGTCGTTCGATGGTCGATCCATTATTCAGCGACGTCTTCACATCATTTGTTGTGGATGAAACGTCGAAGAATACTAATAGCAATATATTTTCGATGTCGGTGTATGATACGCCTGTATACGACGAGGATATATTCTATGAGCTCCCTGGATTGGCGAGCAAATCCCCGTCTCCTTCCGTGAAATTTGACGATGTAGCCGAAGACGAGGGCGTTGTCGTCTATGACGATGAGGAGGACGATGAGGCTGAAGGGGAAAACCGTCTCCTAGGGTTCATGTTTAAGAATGGTAATGGCGTTGATGATCTTCCAAGAGAGAAAGCCGAGTTCCGGAAGAATGATGTCGCAGCGAATCAGGAAGACGTCATGGAAAAACTTGTGAAGGAAACTTTTGTATCTAAAGCTGCAGGAGATAGTTATATCATTAATACAAAAAAGAATTTTGACTATGAGTTTGATGCTGTAAAAGACGAAGTCGATGTGCAAGTGGGTCTTGGTATTTTGGATCTGGATCCTGTTAAAGAATTTGGTTTTGTGGGGCAGGAGTTTGATGGATATCCGAATAGGATGATGCACGATATCCAGAATTGGAATTGGTTTGTTAAGGAGGAAGTGCGAGATGGAGAAGATGATGATGATCGTGACAAAGCAGACTCGAGGATAGACTCGAGGACGAGTCTTTTTCAAGAAGGGGAGTATGATGCAGTTATAAAAGACAAGTCTTGGAGACTAAGAAAAATATATATTTGGTTTTATTTATTTCCTAGTTAATAGAATTAGTAGAGGGAAATAATATTAGGAGGATTTGTTTTTCCTTCTACCAAATTAGGTTTTCCTTTTTTACTTATAGTTATTTTTGCTTATTATCTTTTTATTTATCTTCTTTCTATAAGTTTAGGATTTCATTTGCCTATATAAAGGCATCATTGTTGAACTTAAAAGACAGACTTTGAATATATAATTTTGCATTGAGTTTTTATACTCCAAAGTTCTCAATTAGTTGAGTTCTTTTTATCTATCAGTTAATCAATCTCATAAGTTTCTACGTTCATTTGCATCACTAGATAGGCTCAGACTACCTATCGTGAAAGGTTGCAATGTCAGTCCGATTATTTCTAAGCCTTACTGAAATAAGATGATGTTGGTGTGGTATAGCACTGAATGGATCTAACAGCGAGACAGTCTTTATGCTATCTACTGAAAGACGAGGTCTTGTAACTTATCATTTCTTAACCAATGTACGTTAGCATTGAGCATACGGTATTGATTATGCACTACTTTGACTTACCAAATGGTGCGGGTTTTTCGCAACCCAATAAGCCTGGTATATTGGGTAGTGGTGATTAATATCTAGCGGTGCTAGGATTGCTATTATGTTGAATCATGCGCGAGGTGAGTCTCGTTTGATAACATCCTCAAGAGAAGCTTAAATTAAGGTTTTATTATTCGGAACCTAGCTAGTTGGAGTTTAATTACTCTATGAATAATAAATAAGATTTTCTTGTTGAGTCCTCTCTTGGAATAAATAAGATATTAATTAATTAAGTCCATAGCAGACAATAATTAATTAATGGATGTTTCTATCTTAAGCGCGGGAAATAAATATCAAGCAATGGAAACCCGGAGTACTTATAATTTTGGATTTGGATGGGGAGTGCAATATTACTTCTGTAGTGGCTGCTCGTAATATTCCAATTATAAGCTTATATTAAATTGGGGTTTAATTTAATTAGTAAAAAGCTAATTGGAGGAGCCCATATCCAAAGCCTTCCATAGATCCCTGTCTGGACCCAATATGTGACTTATTATAAATAGGAGAATAAAGAAAACAGAAAATACACTTATTTTTTTTCTTTATAATTTTCGTCCCCCTCTTACTTAGAAGAGGGACGATTTTCTCTCCTCCGAGGGAAAAGATTTCCGTCTTGTTTATTTAAGTCCTAGTACACTAGTGAGATCAGCCCACCCTGATATCAGTTTACAGTCCGGGAACCAGACAGAAGATCCGTGGTTTTGTACTAAAGATCTTCACGTGGAGAAGGCGCTAGCTATCTTCGATTCTTTGGAGAATCATCAAGGTATAATGGCTAAACCGTAGAAAAGCATGTTTTAGGTTTCAATTAATTTAAAGCATGTTTTATTTGAGTTATGAGCATGATACATATGATAATTACGTAAATAGAATTTGTCTAAATAATCTGCTAAATAGATCAGAATTATTATGTAATTGATTTATGTGAGCGCTTCCGCTGCCAGTTCCTTCAGATAGTTAAGAATATATAAACAATTCAAAACATTACAAACAATAACAAAAAGAGAAATATACTTCTCTCATCCCACTTTAAATAAAGTATTTCATATTCGGCAAAATGATTTTATACAATTTTAATTTCTGATGAGTGGTGTAAAATAAAATAAAACAGAGGAAAAGGAGGAGATATTTATGCAAAAAAAAAATAAAAATTTATTAATTAGAAAAGATATACAAATAAAACAAAATGTGCTACTAAGGTTAAAGAAGAAATATAAAATTAAACCTTATTACATATATAAAAACATGTTTCAGTAATTTCAAAATAAAAAAAATAATTGTTCCATATTATATGGACTTTAAAGATCAGAAATGTACTTCTTCGTAATAGTAACACTTTATAAAATAAGATCAAAAACTGTTCTAATCAAAATATGTATTTATGTTATTTCTTAATAAGTTATTTAATTTTATGTTTTTAGTCTAAAAACATAAAATTAAATAACCTAAAACTAAATAATATATATACATATTATGTTAATTAGAACATTTTTGGATCTTATTTTATACTCCCTACGTCCTATAATAGATGTCACAATTTCGTATTTAGTTTGTCCCACAAAAGATGTAATATTTCTTTTTTTTTTGAAAATGTTCTTCCTCGCATTAATTAAATATACTCTCTATTTTCACTCTCCACCTAACACACAGAACAACATGTCCTAAAATCTCATGTCATTCCTCAAGTATGTCATCTATTATGGGACGGAGGAGTAGTAAGTTATAACAGAACAATCAAACTTTAATACTCCCTCCGTCCCGGCTAAGATGACACATTTCTTGGTCGGCACAGAATTTCAAGAGTTATTGGTTAAAATGTTTAATTGGAGAGAGAAAATGTGAGTGAAACTATTAAAATAGAGAGAGAAAGAAAACTGAATATTTTAATAGGAGTGAGAAAAAGTAGTTGAGTGTATTAATTGGAGAGAGAAAGTTACCAAAAAAGAAAATGTGTCATCTAAATTTGGACAAACTGAAAAGAAAAGCCTAAATTTAAGCGGGGCGGAGGGAGTCTAAGGTAGATGGGTTCAAGGACGTGTAGCAGATACTTCGTCCGTCCCACTCAAGATGTTCATCTTTCCATTTTGATTTATTCTACTTAATGTCCACTTTCCTTGTTTGGAGACAAATTAATCTTAATCTCTCATCTGTCATCATTAAAACACTCAACTCAATTCTACTTTCTTACACTAAATAATTTTTTCTAAAATTCGAGATTGTGGACATCTTGAGTGGGATGGAGGTAATATCATGCATGTCTGCATTATATTTAAAGACACGATTGTCGTGTAGGAAAGCGAACACCGGTAATTAGGTAAACAAAGACGTGCGGGTGGCTTCTAGAGCATAGTTGAGAGAAACAAACACCCTAAATCACTTGAGCCGCAAGCCTTCTAAGTTCACCTAAAGCACTGTGAGTCAGTAGTTTATGGAATTTAATTAATGCAGTCTATCTGTCCCATTAAAATGAAACGTTTCTCTTTTTTGGTTGTCCCACTAAAAATGACACGATTCTTATAATGGAATAAACATCATCTATACTTTCTCTTTCTTTCTTACTTTGTTCTCTTTCTACTTAACTCACAAAACAATACTGTATAAAATCATGTGCCAAAAAGCAAATATTTCATATTTAATAGGAAGGAAGGAGTTTGTTTTCAAAATTTTTATGAAATATTTAGTTTTATTAAATAAACTATTTAATTTATGATCATTCTTAATAAATATATAAAATGAGAAATGAATGAAAACTTTTTAAAGATGAGACTCTGAAGGAAGAAATGGATATAAAAAATCATGAAAGAATATATGGTTTTGTTCTAGCGTTGAAAAATGAGTAATATATAAGGTGGAGTTAATTACACAGTATAATGGGAAAAATGAATGAAGTTTGTAAAAGAAAATCTAAAACTTAATGGATGTTAAATGGGATTGGGATCCTCTGTTGTGCTATTTAGCACATCATGAGCTGTTGTCTCTATTACAATATTAAAATAATATATAAATATTTAATTTTTTTTATATTATTTACTTGATTATTTTATTGTGTTGTATCTAACAGTATGGGCTGTTGTGCTAAATAGCTCAGCAGAGGATCCCCAACCTGTTAAATGTGGATTTGGTTGTTAAACATAAACATTAAGAATAGGTAAAAATTGTCCTAAGGGTGTTTTATATCTTAAAAATTTGAGGGGCTTATTTGATTCAACACAGTAGAGGATCCCCAACCTTTTAAATGTGGATTTGGTTGCACATAAATATCAAGAATAGGTAAAAATTGTCTTAAGGGTGTTTTATATCTTAAAAATTTGAGGGGCTTACTTGTGAATAAAAATATGATGGATCGAACATATTGTGTTCTATAAAAGACACTGATAAGGTTAATTTCATGCATTGGTTATGGAGTTAAATTCACTGAATTTCTGAGTCTAACAAAGCTTTTAAGCCAGTTGTGCAGAGGAAATCGCCAGATCCAAGAAGGAAGAAAGAAAGGAATTTGGCGAGAAAATGAGCAGAAAAGGAAGAATTTCCCAGATAGAGGAGATTACCGGATAGAGGGCAAAGAAGGAAATTCAATAAGATTCTAGAAGATCACCTCCACGCCTATAAATAAAGAGCACACAACACACGAAAAATCATCACTCACTTTTTTTCGCTCTTAGCTCATTTTCACACACTTCTACACACACTCAGGGGATATCGGAGACTCATGGGGTTGGGGTTCGTATTTTGATCTGCTGTTGTGTACCACCGTCTCCAAGTGAGGCGAAGAAACAATTTACTGCTTTATGTTTTAATTTCTGTCTTGAATTTCCCCGAGTCTTCGCTATTTGAAGCTCGACGTTTGTTTTGTTGAATCCTTGTTGAATTCTTCATCGTTTAGCTATGGAAGTTTATTCACTGTTTTCGTCTTGTGTTTATGTTGATTGTTGCTTTACCTTGGATACTTTTTGCGCTTGATTTTGTTTTGTTGAAGTTGGATCGTGTTGGAATTGTAGTTGATCGGTTAAATTTGGTTAGATCGGAGTGCTCGGAAATGGGATTTGTTGTGGATGGCTTGGATCCGGAGCGTAAGAAGAATCCGGCGTTAGATCCGTTGAATTCTGCATGGTTATGGTTTCTTAGTTGCTGCTTCTAGTTTACTTCGTCTAGCTACTATAGATCTGAGCATTTTCCGGTGATCTGTGTTTTCCCAACGTTCGAATCGTCATGTTTTTCTTTAATCTGGGTTGTTGCTCTGTTTTCTATGCGTTTATGCTTGAATCGGTTGAAGATATAAGCTAGTTCATGCATATGTGTTTGTTTTTATTTTTCTTTAAGTATATGTTTTCTTTTTGTCATGTCAGTAATGTGTCTAGGTCTAGGAGTCTTAGTGTCTTTAGGGTCGGTCATCAGATAACCATGCATTGAAATTCGCCTTATTTCCTTTTCTTGTCTTTATACTTGAGGACAAGTATGGTTTAAGTGTGACCAGTTTGATAATGCTAATTTCATGCATTGGTTATGGGGTTAAATTCACTGAATTTCTGAATCTAACAAAGCTTTTAAGCCAGGTGTGTAGAGGAAATCGCCAGATCCAGGAAGGAAGAAAGAAATCACCTGGTGAAGGAATTTGGCAAGAAAATGAGTAGAAAAGGAAGAATTTCCCAGACGGAGGAGATTACCGGATGGAGGGCAAAGAAGGAAATTCAAGAAGATTCAAGAAGATTCTAGAAGATCACCTCCACGCCTATAAATAAAGAGCACGCAACACACGAAAAATCACCACTCACTTTTTTTCGCTCTTAGCTCATTTTCACACACTTCTACACACACTTGGGGATATTGGAGACTCATGGGGTTGGGGTTCGTATTTTGATATGCTGTTGTGTACTACCGTCTCCAAGTGAGGCGAAGAAACAATTTACTGCTTTACGTTTTAATTTCTGTCTTGAATTTCCCCGAGTCTTCGCTATTCGAAGCTCGGCGTTTGTTTTGTTGAATCCTTGTTGAATTCTTCATCGTTTAGTTATGGAAGTTTATTCTCTGTTTTCTTCTTATGTTTATGTTGATTGTTGCTTTACCTTGGATGCTTTTTGCGCTTGATTTTGTTTTGTTGAAGTTGGATCGTGTTGGAATTGTAGTTGATCGGTTAAATTTGGTTAGATCGGAGTGCTCGGAGATGGGATTTGTTGTGGTTTGTTGTGGATGGCTTGGATCCAGAGCGGATGAAGGATCCGGCGTTAGATCCGTTGAATTCTTTATGGTTATGGTTTCTTAGTTGCTGTTTCTAGTTTACTTCGTCTAGCTACTGTAGATCTGAGCATTTTCCGATGATCTGTGTTTTCCCGACGTTTGAATCGTCATGTTTTTCTTTAATCTGGGTTGTTGTTCTGTTTTCTATGTGTTTATGCTTGAATCGGTTGAAGATATGAAGATAGATGTTAGTTAAATTCCTAGTTAGTTATTTGCAGCTTTTCATTCGTACCTTTGTTGTTTTAGGAAATGGTCCCCACGGTCTGTTCTTCATCTGTCTAGGCATTTTAGGAAAGTTATTCACTAGGTCTGGTAAATTTCATTGTTGAAGTGTTGCTATGTTTAAATCTCTGTTTTCGTCATGCATCTCCCAAGTCTAGTAGTTAAGTTCTCAACCCAAAATTGCTTGGCAGCAGCCAAACCAGTCCAAAGCCCTCTTAACTCTCACTCACGTCTTATATGTCTCTGTGGGTTCGACCCTTACTTCTCTATGCTAGTTACAGAATAGCGGGTTGAGGTAATATTTTCTTTGATAACGAGCTGAAGGTGCGTCCAACGACTGTGATTTTTCGGTTATTGAGTTCCTAGATCTCGCAGTCTAGTAAATCTCCTTGACCTGAGAATTATGCATTAATTAATACAAACTGTGCAGCTCAGCTTTCAGAACCATATCAGACACCAATCATATTATTCTCTCCGTCCCAGTTAAAATGACACACTTTCTTCTTTGGTTTGTCCCAATGAAGATGATACATTTCTATTTTTGGTAAAAGAAATTTCAATAAAAAACACCCAGTATGGGAGTGGTTTTAGACAGACCCCTAACCAATGAATATAATCAAAATATATTGTTGCAAAACATGATCTAAGCCCAAAAGTGACTAGAATCCAAAGCATGACCTAGAAAAAATAAACTGGAGGTCCCACAAGTCGGGTACCTCCATGCTATCAAAACTAAACTAGAACCATAATGGATAGATGGAAAAAATAAATGCGAAATAACAAAAACTACCATAATAACAAAATCAGTCCACGTCTCTGCGTTGGAAGCGGAAGTGAGGATATCCTAGCTGGTCCATCCTAACAAGCACCTTCAGATATTGAGGCGCATAGACTGAATCATAGAAGGACAAGGCACGGGTCTGGCCCCCCTCCTTGCGAGGAAGTCGGCAACATAGTTTCCCCCTCTGTAGATGTGTGAGAATCGAGCCTGCCGCTGAGATCCGTAGAGCCAAATGACAATAAAGTAACCAGAGCCGCTGAGTCCAACTCTATCCAAATATGAGTAGAGAACTCCATAGGCATCGAAACTCTCGAAGAAGAGCCATAAGTTCGTCTCGAAGCTCGACGATGCAGCAATAGGAGAACAGAAGCCCCGCAGAAGACCTCCATCAGAACATCGAACCGAGCCTACACCTCCTGCCTCCAATGCCGATGTAGAGAAGGCTCCGTCAGTAGCGATCATTGGAGGACTCGGAACAAGATTATTTTTGATGGGAGAGCTTGGGACGCAGCGAGAGTCATTTTTGAGATCAAAGAAGCTACCTACAGCATTTTGTACTCACACTTTCCACACGAGCAGGTTCTTCTCCACCTTCCAGACAGATGATGAAGCCCTCAGGTTTTAGTTGTTGTGTTGTCGACACTCTTTGAGTCACTCATCAGGGTACTCTTTTTCCCCTTGGGGAGTTTTATCCCATGGGGTTTTTTCCCCAAAGGGTTTTAACGAGGCCCGCCCACTCTGGGTTTTAAACACGCTACTTTTCTGTCTACCTTATCTCTCCAACTTTTCACATGATATAAACTATCTTTCCCGAAGAGTGTATGGATATTCCCTTTTTATTTAGCTTCCAAAGAAAAAGACTTTAAAGGCTCAAAATAGCTAACTAGGAAAAATATTTTGAAATAAGGCCATTACTAAGGATATATAAAGTAACTAAGAAGGATGGCCTAACGTCCTCTTTTATCATTTAAACACTATGTAGACTTAGCCAGACTGGAAACAAGTTCTAGAAACAAGTACATGAATGCAGATAAATCACACAAGAAAGAACTTTATGGCTCAAATCTCACAGGGTATAAGCACGATTCAAAGCAAACAAGCAATTCACTAATTATGCACCTTTTCACAGAACTCTCGAATCAATAAACGAACTTTTCATCATAGGCAACTCAGTCAGATGTCCCTAAACATAAGTGTTTTTAATTTTCTACATTATGCTCATGACAAGATTCACCCCGGATTTATTAAATAAAAGACTTACAAAAACAAACTAATCTAAAACTAAAAAAAATAAGTAAAAACAACTAAACACACGGTCCACCACTTATCCCCCCTAACTTATAAAACTGCGTTAAGAATAAGTTGGTAAAGTCGGTAGGGACGTGAGTAACTAAGAAAACAAATTAAACCAAAAATTTAAAATGAAAAGAAAAATGATACCAATGTTTGGTTGCCTCCTAACAAGCGCTTGGTTAACGTCATTAACTTGACGTTCTTTGAAGCTCAAGTTATCCCCCATTCTCGGGACTTCATTTGGGATGCCTTTGTCCCTACAATTTCGCAATGTGAGCATAGAATGAAGAAAATTATAGTAGAGCACAATGCATCATATGTGGCAATCCCCCAAACTTTAATCATATCAAGGCATAAATTATGCAAATCAAATTATCTACCTTAACAGGATCAATTTTCCATCCCCATTGTCTTCTCTATCCCCTAATTAATTGCAAGAGTTTTCAACAATTGACCATGATCAAGCAAAACAATTAAGCTCTAAATATACACAATTCATGCAAGATATTCAATTCAAGCCAAAATGATATTCATTTTTCACCCACAAATGTCAAATGCACTCAATCACACACAAAAATAATTAATTCCAAAATTCCTAAACAGGGGAGGATATTTTTTTTTGCAATTAAAAAAAAAAACTAAAAGAAAGAAAAGAAGAAAAGAATAATATTTTTTTTTGATTGTATAAAAATGAATTTAAAAAAAATAAACATTAAAACAAAGAGGGGAAAAAAAGAATTAAGCTTAAGCTCTACGGAGGAGAAAAAAACAAAACTAGAAACTTAAAAAAAATAAACAAAAACCATAGAGCTAGCATCATTAGAACATCCGCAGCGGTCTTCCTTGCCGACGGACGCCGTCCTTGCCAAGCATCCGCAGCGGTCTTCCTTGCCGACGGACGCCGTCCGTGCCGCTGGCAAGGACGCCGCTGCACGTTGTCCGTCCGTGCCGCTGAGCACGCTTACGTGGCGGGCTGCGATTGGCTAACGGCATAGCCGTTGGCAATTTTGTTTTTTTCTTTTTTTTAATTTTTTTTTAAAAATTAAATAAAATAATAATTTTTAAATATAAAAATATTTTTCCACTTTCCAATAAATTATATCCGTTTTCTACACACTTTGAAATTTATTTTTGAATTTTTTTCCCCAAAATTCACATTTTCATCTATAAATACCTCCACTTCAACACAAAAAAATTCCCACCACACTACACAATTCTCATCTATTCTCATCTAAATTCTCTCATCAATTCTCATATATTCTCTTATCTATTTTCATCTATTCTCTTATCTAAATTCCCACCACACTACACAATGTCCGGCTCCGGTGATCACCTCTTCGACTCCAGCGGTTGGAACCACGAATGGTTCGGCTCACAACCATTTCCTAGTCCGGAAACGCAATTCACGGCCCCTCCTTAAATCCAAGGTTCTCAAGTTCTGGGCGGCTACCGGCCTTACCCGGTGGACGACCAAGATGCCACCGATGGGTGATACGGGTGGGCACCCGAATCCGGCTCGGGAGGGAGCGACAGCTCTACTCCTACTCCTCCTACTCGTGTTACCCGCACCCCGTACACTCCGGATGAGATGATCCAGTTATTCAAAGCCTACTTGGCAGTCTTCGAAGATCCGGATGTTGGCACTGACCAAAGCGGGGAAAGATTTCTGTGGCGCGTCACTTGTTTGTACAATGAAAACCGGCCAGAGGGAACCATCTATCGCAATGATAGTATGGTGCACAATGCCATCTTCAGAGCCAACGACGCAATCTGTAAGTTCCAGGGGTATTTTATTTTTCAAGGAATAAAACAGATTATTTTTGTTTATGTTTTACATTTAATGGTTGTTTATTACATGTTTAAATGTATAATAACTTAACAAAGTCTAAGTCTTTGTTTTAGTAGATCGGTTGTGGGCGTCGTCCACTGTAAGATAACACGGTCAATTCTAAACAAAGAAAAAGTAGAATTTCACAACCTAGATAGGCTTTGACTACCTATTGAGAAAGGTTGCAATTTCAGTCCGATTGTTTCTAAGCCTTAATGAAATAAGATGACATTGGTGTGGTATATCACTGAATGGATCTAACAGCAAGACGTGTCTTTATGCTATCTACTGAAAGACGAGATCTTGATAAATAAGTATTTCTTAATCTACATACGTTAGCATTGAGCATATGATATTGATTATGCACTACTTTATTCCCTCTCTTACTTTATCATTTCTCCACTCTAACTATTTATTATCATTTTTATAAAACGAGTGCAGAAACGGAAGTGTGACTCCTAATGGGGGACGGAGGAAGTAATATCTAGCGGTGCTAGGATTGCTATTATGTAGGAACGCACGCGAGGGGAGTCTCGTTTGATAATGTTCTCAAGAGGGGCGTGAAAGGAAGGTTTTATTATTCGGAACCTAGCTAGTTGGAGTTTGATTACTCTATGAATATTAAATAAGGTTTCGTGCCAAGTCCACTCTTGGAATTAAAAAGAAGTTAGTTAATTAAGTCCATAGCAGAAGTTCAATAATTCATTTCAGAAGTCACCAAAATATATTCTTACCTCTTCTTTCGTGGTTGGGCGTGACGAGTTGTGGTGTTGAGCCTTCGACGTTTAACACTTTAGTCTATCGATACAAGGCTAGACTATAAATCAAAAAGAGTCTTGGGTCCAGAGCGGAAAGAACTGATGCTCTGATACCAAACTGTCATGACCGCCCTTTAGGGTTAATAAATACGGGCGATCGCGATTAAAAGAACTTAAAAGCGGACGAAGAAAAGGTCTAGGGTTTCATTTAAAGAGTGTGACCAGCAATTAATATTTAAAAAGAATGACTAGGGGTTGACATTATCCAAAACATCTCAAGTCTCAATTTCCAAAATATAAATAGATTCAAGGTAAAACCAACAACGAATAAAACCATAATTCAGCAAAAGACGTTCAAGAGAAAGAGTGACGTCATGTGTGAAGACACAACGACACTCGAAGTTCAAGACAACCATATAAGACTTTAAATTAACTGCTCAACACCACCAACTGCTCGTCACCACTCAACCTGCACATAGGGAAAACACATGCATGGCTGAGTATTTTAAAATACTCAGTGGATTTATACCGAAAACAAGTTATTAAAAAAATATATATTTATCATGCCATCAATAAGTAACCATCGGGGTTTAACTTTAGAAAGGCCCGAGGCACTCAAAATTCATTTCCACTTTTAAAGAGTCGGTTGATCCGTCATTTTTCCATAGACGTTTACCATATCTGCTCATACATGACATGGACTATGTCCACAATCCAAGTTACTAGACCGGCCAACTCGTACGCTGACACACGGTCTACCATAGGTGTACACTAATCTCAGTAGGGTTTGCGGCCCTACAAGGATCCCAATTCGATTTAAATAATAATGGCATTTAGCCATTTCAGATAGGCACGTTAAAACAAAATACGGCATGACAAACATTTTCACATTTCATTCCCATCGATAAATAGTTAGGACATTGTCCTTATTTAAAAGAAAGCCCACCTTGATTGCTTAATTCTCGATTAAATTCTTTCTCTTACGATCTCGGCTCATTTGCAAGGATTCACCTTTAGAAATTAAAATCACCCATAGATCAACACAAGGAATCAAGCAATAAATAAGATGCATGCATCCTATGTCTCCAATTATTTTCTCGATTAAGGTTACAAGTTCTTATAGGTATTTCGAGTATTTCCAGCCGCTCACGTTTCAACAATTTATATCAAAACAAACACAAACCAATTAAATTAAGTGGACTAAAGAAAGAAATGCATAATCCTCTTTCAAAAGTAAAACACGTACACTCCCAATCCCATTTATAAACAAGTAGAGTAATAAAATAATACTTGAGGAACAAAATATACTCCCCACAAAATATACACGTACTGTATACTCCCTCTGTAACATATACCTCCTTCCAATTCCACTATTAAAGTCAAAAAAAATTCAATAAATAAAATAGTATAACAAAATAATTCAAATACTCCCTTTTCTTCCCAAAACAAATGAACAGATCGAACAAAAAGGAGTTCAAAAACCCATAAGACTCATCCCCTTTCTGAAACACATTTGAACAGGAACTAGAACTCCCGAAACAACCCCGATTAACCCCGCAGGCATGTTCTAAATTTCTGATTAAAAGTTTGATCTTTTAATGGGTTTGCTTCAATTACTTGATTTACTAGATGGGTTTCAGATTGTGGGAAAACGACAGTGACAAATGTAGTAGTATGGCATTAGAATTTGTTGGAAGAGTTGTATATCTTCAACGAATAAATCGGCTTAGGAAAATGATCGAAGCTTCTGTTTTTCTCCCTTCCAAATTTGGTTCCCGGTTTTCGTGGTGAAAAAAAAGGATTTGAAAGAGAATTGAGGCCTTTGCACCGCCGGAGAAGCCTCTGCCGTCATCTTCCTCAATTGGGAGTGTTTTGAGAGTTTTCAACTATGGAGAGATTGTGTTTTGGTGTGGAAGTGGCGGTGAGAAAGTAGAGTATATATACCGTTTCTAGGGTGAGCAATTGAGGCAATTGATTCTCAATCAATTAGAATTAAGTGATAATTGGAGGTTTATTTTCGGAGCAGATTGAACAGTGAAAGGAATGTTAGTAGCGTGAGGAAGGATTGAAAAAAAAGTAATTGATTTCACAATTAATTTGACTTTGACTGATTTTGAATTAAATTTTATTTTGGAAATATTGGGGATAAAATCACGGTAAAAGGGAGAAGATATCAGCGCTCAAGATCCTTTATATTCTTAGAATTATTTAGTGTAGGAGTTATTCTATTTTGGGCTCAATATCCTTTAGTATTTTATTTAAATTGTGTAGCCCACAATTTATTTTATTTATTTAATTTATCGGATTCAATACGAAAATGATTCCAATAAATATTCCTCAAGGAAATGATTTAATTAAAATCACACTGTGATTTTCCAACACAATTTCGAGCTCATCAACAAGCTATCACTTATTCCAAAACAAATAAATTCGCCCCGCATCAATTATTCAATCAACCACGTCACGAAATCAACGAAGTTGACTCACTCAACACACATTCCGAACTCCAACTCAAATTAGGTCACAAAAACCAAATAACAATTCTACTCGAAAATAAATTCACGGACTTCACAACATTAAAGCATTAAATGGAAACATTTTAGGGTTCGAAAATTAGGGTTCAAAAAGTGGGGCGTTACATCCTACCCATGTTAACAGAAATTTCGTCCCGAAATTTATTATCCTTCAGTAAAGAGTTCAGGGTACATTTCTTTCATCTGGTCCTCTTTCTCTCACGTGGATTCTTTGTGCCCATTATTCCTCTAAAGTACTTTCACGCAAGCTATAGATTAATTTATTACTTTCTAGATCTTTCGATCCAAAATAGATTCGGGTCTCTCCTTGTAGCTCAAGTCCAGGTTCAAGGCGACTTCCTCGTAGTAGATCACGTGTTTTGGGTCGAATACGTATTTCCACAACTGCGACACATAAAAGACATTGTGAACATTTCCAAGGTTTGGCGGGAGCGCCAATCGGCACGCAACAGGTCCTACCCCTCAAGAATTTCATAAGGCCCGATGAATCGCGACTTCAATTTTCCCTTGACTCCAAAACGCGTTATCCCTTTCGACAGGGATACTTTGAGAAACACTTTGTCGCCGGCTTGGAATTACAGGTTGGTTCGTCGGACGTCAGCGCATGACTTTTGTCTATTCTGAACTTCCTTTATCCTCTCGCGGATTTGTCATACTATTCCCACCATTTCTTCAACAGCATCGGGTCCGAGTACCCTTCGCTCGCCAACTTCGTCCCAGTAGTAGTGCTTCATACGACGCCATGTTGATCGTCGCCTTAAACGGTTGTTGTAAGCGAATTCAATCAGAGGTAGCGCGGTTTCCCAACTTCCTCCTCGGTCAAGTACCATAGCTCTTAACATATCCTTGAGAGTTTGTATCGTTCTCTCGAACTGCCCATCGGTCTGCGGGTGAAATGCTGTACTGAAATTCAGTCGAGTCCCTAACTCGCGTTGCAACTTATCCAAAATCTTGAAGTGAACTCCGGGTCACGATCGGACGTAATCGTCACTGGGACTCCATGCAATCGCATGATCTCCTTTATGTAAATCTGGGCCAGCTTGCTCGATCCGTGGGTTATGGGGATCGGTATGAAGTGCGTACATTTGGTGAGTCGGTCTATAATCACCCAAATGGCGGTGTTCCCTTTTAGGGTCTTTGGCAAGGCCGTCAGAAAATCCATGGCGATGTGCTCCTATTTCCACTTAGGTATCTCCAATGGTTGTAACTTCCCATACGGTCGTTGATGTAAGGCCCCCCACCTGTTGGCAGGCCAAGTAGTGCTCCACAAATGCTGCTATATCCCTCTTCATGCCATTCAACCAACAGGACTTCTTCAAGTCTTGGTACATCTTCGTACTTCCCGGGTGAGCGGTGTAGGGAATCTCATGTGCTTCACTCCTGATTTCGTTTTTGAGTTCCTCGTAATTTGGTACACACAGTCTTCCTTCAAAGGTGAGGGCATTATCAGATTCCTTGCTAAAATTCCTAGATTCGCCAGTTCTTACTTCAATTCGAATTTCCTCTAGTTTCGCATCCATCCGTTGTGTTGCAACGATTCTTGTTCTCAAATTAGGTTCAACCACTAAAGTGGCAATTCGGCCTTCCATTGTTTCAGGTGCCCTTACCACTTCCAATCTCATTTTACTGAACTCGCGTATCAGACTTTCTTCTTCGGTGATAAAAGTAGCTAGTTGGGGATGGTTCCGCCTCTAAAAAGACAAGAAATCTTTTCCAAAAGGGGGGAATTCAAAACCCTAGTAAAGGGGGCAAAATTATGAGTAATAATAATAATGATTTATGTCTCCTTTTTTCCTTTTATATTAAGTCCCTTTTCCCCAAGGGCTAGGGGTTTTATGGGGCCCCAATTATTTTTTTTCTAATTAAATTAACCCCCAATTTAAACAAGCTTATATTTGGGGAAAAT